>NW_020438921.1:501442-519807 GCF_000699045.2 Agrilus planipennis
GCCTAATCCACATGCAATTTGATATATTATATAATAAAAACATTGTTTGAGTAAATTGTTTCAATATTGGTAAAAATATTGAACAAAAAAATTGTAATAGTATTAGAGATACAAAAATTTTATTATTAAAGAACCTGGACACAAAAAATGCAAAATTAACGACACAAAATTAAATGTTATTTACAGATTCGAATTTGTACCTCATGAATTTAGATACAAGTAAAAATCGTTACATGTAGTAACGTGTTTATATTTATTTGTCACGATAATTACCTTTTTCCATTATTAACAAGCAATTGACTTAATAATATTATCGCCTTTGGGAGTGAATTTAACTGTCTCTGGGAGCGAATTTGACCGAAAATGACGAGTTGCCTCTCGTCTATCTGCTTTCAGTAAAGGTTAAAACTTTCGGTAGGTCGAATTGCCTCCTAGTAGCAGCGGAGTACTATTTTGAGTACTACTGGTCGACCATGACTGTAAAGACAATATTATTACACTACAATATTACAATAACAACTTGTTTACGGGAAGTTTCACTGAACTAGAACAACAGATAAGGATAAGGGTAAGGGTAAAATCATTGAACTATACTTCATTTACTTTCTCTAGCGATGTGCGCCTTCCAATGTCTTGGATGCGCGTTGGGAAAATCGTAGGTAGGGAGAAAAAAGCTCATTATACTCTCGACTCTTGTTCATTAAACATATATTGTTATACAGTACCAGCCAAAAGATTTATTCAATCATGATAATAGTAGTGCGAGTCGAAAACAAGCGTTAAAGCCTTTAATGTCTTTAAATATAAGTAAACATCTCGTTGATATTTTCAGTAGTAAATGGTACCAATAACAGCACATTTGAGAAATGCAATTGTAGTGGATAAAATGGTCAATTTTTCCGTGCAGTACTGTACGGATTATACACTCCTCACCGGTTAAGAGTTTGGCCGAGAGTTGTCTCCTTCCTTTTCTGACCTAGTGCTGTTCTTTTCTACATTGCGCCGGTCAAACTGAAGGTCACACCGCTAGAGAAAGTAAACGAAGTATACCTATTGATCAAAAGCTTGTTACTACCTCTTCAATCTTTTATTATAACACATTTGCAATTAATCTGTTAACCCATTGTTAATTAGTTGTTTGATGTCCTTCATTTTAATAACTATTCGTAAAATAAAAATGAGGGTTGTTAATTATGAAAATAGTGAAAAAGGGAAGCCGCTGTTGGTTTTTGACAACTTTAAGTTTAGTTTTCGAAAAAACTAGCTCATAGCTCGACACTTATTTTTGTATAAGTAATTCTGTACTCTATAATTCAATGTAAATTTCCGATGAAGTCAATCTTTGGCGAAACGATTGATAAGTTTAATTAAAACATTTGTTGATATCTTCAGTAATATTTCATTTTTTCATTCATTTAATTGAGTACAATGTAGTGTTACTGCAATACGTATCTTCTAAAATATTCTACACATCACTTACGGCATATTCCTTTGGTGAAGGTCTATCGCTTAAATTACCTACATAATTATACGTGAATTAGTTTTTAATTGATCACGGTTTGCAACCGTTACTTGTAGTACTAATACATATAAAAGGCATTTAATGTACTTTCGTCGTCGGCGTCGGGGCGATTTACTGTTGATATGAGTAATTTAATTATTTCATTAGGTAGCGATACTTTCTGAGAGTATGCATGCGAAATTGAAATAAATGTGATCATTAGTGTTTTAGAAATTCTTCGCGGAAGAGGGCAATAATGAATAATTTTACAGACAGTGTAGTGAACGCTATTTGCAGAAAAATTGCGCTAATAAATGGTAGGATATTTGACAACATAATGACTTTCGTCAAGTAATCAGTAAAATATGGACGTTTGTCTTGGTCCAAAATTTAAGGGCGGCATTTTAATTGTAAGTTTGAGAAAATGAGGAACATATTGATGTGTTAAATACTTAATTAATAGAAAACTTTACATATCGATTTTTTTAAAATTAATTAAGAATTTTTTATGTTCGTCTACTAGATGGTACCGTCTTATTTGTTTGCTCATTTTGGTTTTGAGCATGAAATTGTTGATAAAATATATCTATTTAAACTTTAAACTGAAAGTAAAATATTTTCCTGACTTTTGCATAGTTGCGGTTAACTTGTTTTATTTTTAAAATAATTGCCTTTTGATTGATTGTGCAATATTGAACATTTTCAATTGTCAATCTTATGCTATGTTCCATTTATTTATTAGCCTCTTCTAACTTTATGATATCATTTGACCTAGAACATTACACAATTATAATGACTGACGCGAGAATATCAAGGAAAATTGAACATTGCGATTTGATTAAATTCTTTACAAAATAACGAAAATGTCCAAAAATTACTCACAAAAAACTGTAAAAAGTTGCTCAATCAAGTGTCTATGATAGAATTGATAAAAAAAGTGCAGTCGAAATACCTACGTGAAACTTTTGACTGCAACTATTTATCATACTTTACAGATTTTTGATTAACTTTTATACCCAGGTCTATCTTCATTCGGGTTGTTCAAATGTAAAATAGTGTAGGGAGCATCATCTTGATTTTAAAAGATCTATTCACCTTCAGTAGATTTCAGTTATTACGACCTTGGTTATAGTGACCATTGCTATAACGACGTTACATCCAAGTCCCTTGAATTTAAAGCATACATTAGTACGAAATTCATGTGGCTATAACGACTTTGGATGTAACGCCAAGTTCCGGTCTACCGACCGTTTTTAATGAATCATTAGTAACAAATCCATAGCAATCGACCGGAGTCGGCCGCCAAAGGCACAAAGATCTTTCTTATCTTTTGTTTACATCCTAACAGATGGTCAGTGAGTTGGCCACTACACTGCTTGTTTATAAATGTTACTTAACATGGTTCAGTTACAAAGTGATATTCTGAGTAGCAACTGTGTTTAGCAAACTTTTGAATAAGTATGATTCCTAGATGCACATTTACTGTTACAAAAAGGTGGAAATCATTTTAAAATTGGAAAATTCTGAAAACTTTTCATACGTATCTGTATCTCTTTGCCTGTAACGACTTCCGGATGTAACGACGAAATTACAGCGGTCCCTTTGTCGTCGTTATACCCCAAATTCCACTGTATATGCTACTCAAAATGGCTGTCAATTTATTTTTCGTCTCTTCTGCCATTTTGTATATTACGGCTGCCATGTTGGTTTTATTGAAACAGAACTGAGCCTATAGCCATTGAACCGTTTAGACAAATCGATAGACACCTCATTGATTAAAATTCATCCAGCCGTTTGAATATATCGAGAGAATAAAAATCCCACATGCATACCTACAAACAGACATACCCAAATACACATGAAAAGCCTAATCCTCTCTTTGGTGTCGCGCAGTCGGGTAAAAAGGCATTGGGCACGATCTTCGCTTGAGTGAGTCAGTTATATTGCCACTACGGAAATAAATGAAAACGAATTGAAAATCTTATGCTGGAAAATGTTCGTACAAGAATCAAAATGCTAACAGAGTCGACCGACTAAAATTATTGCATGGACCATAATTACTGTAATTTAGGACTTTCGTAAGTTTGTCAAATAATAGTAATTATGAAGGTATGAAAAAAAGCAAGTTAGATTTTGTTTAATAAAAGGTGCAAAGTCAAGATCGCGATAAGATTCCTTACTTTAGGATTCCCTATTAGTACAGTGAATGAATGTAAAAATTAACTATTACCTCCGATTTCGGTGAACCTCCACCGATTTGCATGAAAATTTGGGATTGAGTATATTTTCCCCTTAACTTCAAAAGTGACAAATGCTCGACTTGCGCTTTTTCCATTTTAGGGGTGAAATCCACCCCATTTGTTAAAAATGGGGAAAAATGCAGGTTGAAGCATTCTGGAGTTAGTAATCTCGTTTAATTAGATAAAATAAATATTTTTCAACACTTATATGCATGATTTATTATTTTAATTAATTTTTCAACCCTTTTAGCAACCACCGCTTAAATCGAAAATCATGAAAAAAAAAATTTTTTCATTATGTAAGTTTTGTGAGCATGTACCTATCGACACGTCTACTTCTTACTATCTATCTTTTTTCCTAATATACATACAAAATCTCTCCCCCAAAATGTTTTCCCAAAAAATGTTATTGTTTTTTTTACAATCACTCAATTAATTTTTATGATATCAGGCTCATCTAAAAACCATTTGAAAGGTAATTTCAAGAGCTATAAGTCCGTATTAAATTTAATCGTTTAAAACCCTTATTTTTTAAAAGATAAAAGGTTAAAGGGCCCCTGTTACATGGTTCTCGAAGTAAAATGCAGGGTTTAAACGTTTCTATCTCGGTTATTATTTATCCCACAAAAATAAAAAAAAAATTAGAACCTTTCTTAAAAAACAAACTCAAATTTCGTTCTCGAGTTATCGAGTATTTTTGGAGTTATTATCAAAAGAAAATGAAATTTACGAAAATTAGGAAAATGCTTAATTTTGATGGTATCAACTTCTTCTGCATCTCATTTGATAGGTATTTCTGTGCACTTTGAAAAGTGTTTAGTAAGTATATTTTATAAAATGCATCGTTTTCCCATTATTTAAGCTTGAATACTGAGATTTGAGTACTCGCCGAAAAAAAGTATACATTCAATTACCTAATGCTCACTTTGAATTAATATTAAAAGGTTTTTTAAGGAAGGATTTTTTTTGTTTTTTATTAGCATCAATTTTGGTAATGACAACTTTTCTGTAAAACCTTGTAGTTTTTGAGTTATTTATGAAAAACCGCTTTAAAACATGCATTTTTTTCACGAAAAATCAAAATCTTTGATCTTTTATAACAATAGTAAAAGTATTGATTTATTTTAATAACTCTATATAACAAATTTTGCTTACAATTGGTCCCTCTATCGATTTTTGGGGTTATTTTTCATGAAATAATTTCCACCCCCGAGAAGGGATGGCATCCACCCCCAGGGTAAAAGCGCAAGTTGGCACTATGTCACTTTTGTTTCTTGAGGTATCCTGTAACTACTCACCAGTTTTTATGAAAATCGATGAAGGTTCAACGAAATCGGTGGTGAAAACCTTTAGTGACTGTACTATACCCTAAACTTATCACATCGCTTTTCTCAGAAAGCGGTTGAATGGAAGCTTGAAATAGTGCCAGTAGCTTGAGCTACAGCGGCTCTTTTTTTAAGGACATGTATGTTTCGTTTCTTCTTAATATTCAATATGCACTAGACAAAAAACTACAGCATATTAGAAAAGGTGTTTTCGAAAAATTCAAACGTAAAAAAGAGATAATCATACAAAGACTTCGAACAGACCATTCTAACCTAGTTCATGTACATTTATATACTTCGTTTACTTTCTCTAGCGATGTGCTCCTCCTTCTAATGTCTTGGATGCGCGTTGGCAAAATCGTAAGTAGGGAGAGAAAAGCTCATTTTACTCTCGATACTTGTTCATTAAACATATTTTTTTATACAGTACCTGCCAAATGTTTTGTTCAATCATGAATAGTAGTGCGAGTCGAAAATGTTAAAGTGTTAAAGCCTTTAATAAGTCCTCAAATATAAATAAACATCTCATTGATATTTTTAGTAGTAATTAGTACTAATAACAGCACATTTGAGCAATGCAATTGTAGTGGATAAAATGGTCAATTTTTCCGTTCAGTACTGTACGGCTTGCATGCTCCTCATCGGTTAATAGTTTGGCCGAGAGTTGTGTCTTTTCTTTTCTGGCCTAGTGCTGTTCTTTTCTACTTTGCGCCGGTCAAATTAAAGGTCACATCGCTAGAGAAACTAAACGAAGTATACATTTAAAAATGAATTCTTCAAATATGTACAAAATGCAATACGAATACCTTCCTATTACACCAACGACTGTCCTGAGTTGACTACCTACAAAACGAAGGAAACATAGACTTGCTACATCGATTAGAGTGACATAACCTAGTAATTCATGCAACTTAACAATTTTATATAAAAAAAGGCTTTGCCATAATGTAACAATCTATTTTTTTAGTTCATATTGCTGGAAATGCGCACCAAAAGTTTGTTTTTAGTAATTTTGTCTGTCTGTATGTATATCATCTACACATACGTACTTTTGCAGTATTTTATGATTTATTGAAATTGTGAATCTGTATAATTACTAGCAAATTCCTGATGGTGTAGTCGGGACAAAAAAAATTGTGGTAAAGAATGGTGTAGTGCTTAAATTAGTTTTTTATTTGTTGAAATTGAAATCTGAGAACTCTCCACATCAGTATATTTTATGCTTTTAACAAAGATATTAAGCAAGTCAAAGAAACTTTTATGTTCCGTATCTTTTGGTTAAACGTGAGAGTTCTTAGAAATCGACTGAATTCTATTGTAGTACTAAACTTATTATGATCTAGGAGAAAAGAAACGCAGTAAAATTCAAATGAATTGGGAACTCAGAAATTGTGGTCGATATAAAGCGGAACAATTCCTTCGAAATCCTTTTAAGGGATTGAGTTTTCAAAGAACTATTCGAGAAATTATTATATCTTTCCACAATTTCTTTGGGCAAAGCAAATAAAACGAATATCTATGTTATTAAATGAAATTTTGAGTAGGTATTGTTTTATTCTTTAATAGGATAAGTGAGACGTTAGAAAGGATAGTTTCATTATTGTTATATTTTTGTACTTTAGCCTAGAAAACATAATGGTCAAATGTATAAAGTTCTGAATCAAGTAGTTTGTGGTCGTTATTGAACTGAATAAACAGTGGAAAATTTTCTACAGATGGTAGACTATGCCGCGTCTGTAATTATTTATATAATAATCGTCGTTTGATGGATTTACTTTTTCTTTACTTAACTAGAACCAATTGTGTTCTAAATCTAAATCAATATAAATCGTGGTAAGTGGTATATTATGAATTATGTAGAAACATTGGCAAAGATAATCACAACGATAATTAAAATCAGCATCTAAACGATAATCAGTACAACCTCAGTTTAAAGAGTAAAACTATTAGTTATTTTAATTCGAAAAGCTATTAATTGTATACTTCTTTCTAGCAGTGGCGGCGACTTCTATTTGACTGTATTTGCTCCGTAACTTTTCATAAAAATGCAACAAACTTACCATATTAACTTAATAATAATGATAATGTCATTCATAAAATTCTGTTTGTTTTATACCCTTTATATCGAAAGAAAATATTCGGTCTCTTTGGTTTTGCTATGTACAATACCCTGTAGCATTAAATTAATGTGTAACAGAACCTCAAATCCAAACGCGATAGATGTTATATTGCTAGTTCCCGTAAGTGGAAGTGTCCCGGAGTAAGTGAGACAACAAACGACTACTTCTGTCTCTTTTTAGATTACTCGACCCGTTGTGCGCAATCGTTACGAGTCTGGGGTAAATGATGCGCGCTTATAGACATGTTCAATTGTCGAGCATGAGCGTAATACTCGAAGTAGTTACGAGAGAGACAGACGCATATGTCTGCACCGTTGGGTTGTCGTCTTTCTCTAGACCTTACTAGCAATATAGGAGTATTCAATATATGATAGATGTACATATTTAAATCTATGCTATGACCACGTTTCTATGAGCTTGTCACAGCATGAACGAATTTTAAAACGAATGTATTATTTTTTACTCAAAAGTAGGATTGTGGAACCATTGATGTATCGAGTCATATTACTGATGTTTTCAGACTTAGTTTTTTATTAAGCTTATTTAGATTTACAATAAAAGCAAATTGGGACGGGAAAAGAAAAAACAGATTTGAAAATAAACTTTTAAAATGCCTACATTTAGTACAGTCATTTGGTTCGAAAAATAGTGGTTACCTGGAATGTTTTCCGGGAGTTTTGAAAATTGGTAATTTTATAGATTTTGAGGTGCTCATTCCGAATTTCGACTTTGCCACCTCGTATTTTTGCCGCTCGCGCCGCCATATTGGAAAAATGGCACCAAAAAGCAGTTTTTTGACAATGTCTCCTTTCCGACTCATTTTACGATAAAACAATTATATACAAAATGAAACTAGAGACAATTACTTACAATTTATGTATCTACCTTTTTTCCATAAAGTCAACAGTTTAGGAGAACGAGCGCCGCAAAGTGTACTCCAACACGCATTTTAGCCAAAAAACTCATTTCCTCACCACCTTGAGGTAGAGTAAGCGGCGCATTTTTTTTTAATGTGGTATCCCCAATAGGCCTAATCCACATGCAATTTGATATCCTAAAATTTAGCGTATTCTTCTTCGCTTTGGTGTTTTTCCATATTTAATCCTTTTTCCTTTATTTCAATCACTTCACTTTCTTCCAATGGATTTGCACAAATAAAACAGTTTACTGTATTAAAAAAAAGTTTTTAAAGGTGTATGTTTGGGGCACGGTGTTGTACGGGTGCGAAACATGGACAGTGGGTACGGTGGAAAAGAAAAGGTTGGAAGCCTTCGAAATGTGTGTTATAGGCGAATGATGAGGATAACGTTGGTAGAAAAGGTTAGAAATGAAGAGGTATTAGAAAGAATAGGAGAACAGAGGACTCTATGGAAGTCAATAAAAAATAGGCGAGATAGGTTGATAGGACACCTTCTCTTGTGTAGAAATATAACGGAATTAAGATTTGGGTTCAATTCTTTTCTGATTAACCTCAATAAATAGCTCGGCGGAAATTATGTTTGTTACTATAATTCTTGCTATCAGAAACGAAGGAAAGAGGAAAAGGAAGTTGTGTACACAACATATACTTGAAATGACACTGATTTGGTGAATGTTGTCCCTTATTACCGATTTTCATGAAAATGAAAAAAGTTTTTTAGTACTTTCACTCTTTAAGAGTATATTGTCGCATCTATTACAATATGGTTAATTAAAAATAAGGGAATAATTAAAAAATATGTATACCTACAATCAATATTGATGAAAAAGTGATTCAGCATGTATTATTATAAGTGTATCGCAATACCTGCAAAGATGCCTGAAATCCAATTACAAGATATACAGTTGGTAAGAGGGATTCGAAACTCCGGAAAAATCCACAGTACCAGTCCATTCCAACCCTTTTCCGTTCTTTTCCATCTAATGTTTACATTTATATAGATACATGATCGTATGTGTTTCAATTCCGTCCCGCTTATCGATAATGTGTTTCCTGCCTAATTGCCCCTATGTTAAAAGGTCCGCAAACAGACTATTAGTAAAACAGTAACAACCGCATGAGTAAAATAGTGACAACCATGATCGGATATAATATAATTCTTATTAAAATATTGCTAGACCGGATTTTATATAAGTTGGTTTTCTTTTACATATCTGTTTGTTTGATGCCTTGAAAATAAATTAGTATGTACACGTATTATTTTTGTTTTAATCAATTTATAATTTCGTTAAATATTCTTCGATAGTTTTAGTTGTGAAGTATTGCTATACTTCGTTTACTTTCTGTAGCGATGTGACCTTCAGTTTGACCGGCGCAAAGTGGAAAAGAACAGCACTAGGCTAGAAAAGGAAGGAGACAACTCTCGGCCAAACTCTTAACCGGTGAGGAGCATATAATCCGTACAGTACTGCACGGAAAAATTGACCATTTATCCATTACAATTGCATTGCTCAAATGTGCTGTTATTGGTACCATTTACTACTGAAAATATCAACGAGATGTTTATTTATATTTGAAGACATATTAAAGGCTTCAACGCTTGTTTTCGACTCGTACTACTGTTCATGATTCAACAAAACTTTTGGCAGGTACTGTATGAAAAAGTATGTTTAATGAAAAAGAGTTGAGAGTATAATGAGCTTTTTTCTCCCTACCTACGATTTTTCCAGCGCGCATCCAAGACATTGGAAGGGGCACATCGCTAAAGAAAGTAAATGAATTATACTATGTGGTTGGTGGCTTATAATCAATTTAAATACATTAAAATAATTCGAAGTGGTCTGTATTCTGTCGAAACTGCCAGACGCGGATCGCGATTTCGATCTTTTTTGATCTCATCAGCGCGTCGCAGGCAGCTCCGACAGAACACAGACCAACTTTTACCTGCTGTCTTAACAGTGCGTTTCAGAATATACTACAAACGGCACGGTGAACGCCATCTGTAGCACGATGCTACATCTTAGGACTACGTATTTTTCAACAAGGTCCACTTGTGTGGATATCTACTTACTGAAAACGAATCCCTGCGTAGCCAACCTCAACGTGATAGGCACGAATACAGACCACTTCGAATTATTTTATTCGATTAAGCTAACGTGCCGAAGAATTCAGTTTAAAGTGGGAGATCGGGTACGAATAAGTAAATATCGTGAATCATTTAGCAAAGGTTATACACCGAATTGGTCCAACAAACTAATGACAATAAGCCGTATAAAATTGTCTGATCCAATCATGTACTACTTAAAGGACGAANGTTGATTTTTAAAAATTGCCAAAACACGTATTTGCTTAATTTCAACAATGAGCAACCTTCGAGTAAATCCGAGTACAAATAAAATAATACCCCATGGAAACGTTGCAACCTCTTTTCATTTTCTTAATAATATTAAACAGCAGAATACCAAGTTTCAAGTAAATTCAACCACAAATAAAGTATGTCCCCAACAAAATTGCAAGACCGTTCCCTTTTTTAAAATGTCGAGATAGATCTTTCAGAAATTAAATGAGAGACCATTAAGACGAAGTTTCAATTAAATCTGACCACAAATAATATATGTTCCATTTAAACATTGCAACTCCTCTACACCCCTCATCCCCCCCAACAGAGATTGAATTTTTTAACCAGTTTCAAGTAAATCGGACCAAAAACAAACATGCAATATTGCAAACCCCTTTTAGCTTCCTAAAGAGGTAGAATTTTGTAAAATGTTGAAATAGGTATTTATATCACTAATTTTATATGAAAAAGCATTAAAGCCAAGTTTCAGGTAAATCTGAATATAAATAAAAGTACTTAACCATAGACAACATTACTTTTAGCTGTTAGTTGCGTTTTGTGATAAAAAGTATCCTATGTCCTTCTCCCGGTTGTAAGCTATCCCCCCACCAATTTTCAGCCAAATCGGTTCAGCCGTTCTGGAGTTATAAATGGTGTAACTAAGGCGACTTTCATTTATATATATAGATTTACAACGGTGCTATTAAATGTAATGTGTTTTTAATTAACATAAATTATATATATCTTGATCACAAACACCAATGAATAATTAACTATACAAGTAAGGCGAAACATTCGCCAAAATTGCACATTCCATCAGTGTTTTTTCTTTTTAATGCGCATCAGCGAAAATGCATAATATGGTGAACGTGTGAAATATACTTTCTCAACTATATCTATACATCTAAAGATATCACCTGCTTCTCTGAATACTGTTCTAAACTATATAACCGAATAATGTTTTGAACAAAGCGTAGCACTCCACAAAAGTTTCAAATTGCATTTACTGAACTATTATTTATACATGCCGCTAATGATACTTGTATGACTTTTTCAAGAGCTTCACCTTTTGAAGCGATAGAATGTTCTTACATTCTGTTCTCACCTTCTCACTAAAAAACTTAGTAAGTATAACAAAGTAAAAGCAAACTTTAATCATAAGGTAAATATCAATTACGCAAAATATTTTAGCCTTAAAAAAATCTTGTATTAAAGGCGGTGTGATGGTTATTAATAATATAAGAAAATGTAACCCTTTAGGTGTAGGTATCACCAAACAGCAAAAGAAGATGTTGTATCGAATGGTAATTGAGTTTGAGAGGCGGCTGTACGTCATGGCAGGTCTGAACACATTTAAAGTCAAAAGTTCAGGTTAATTCATTCGTATAACTGTGATATGTACGAATATTATTAGAAGCAACTAAGAAGCCTAGAGACACCAGTAATAACTTAACTCGTTGCGAATGATTTTACAAGCATCATTATTAATAGAAACCGCAACGGTCCTCTGCGGGATGAGAACTGCGCATCAACTTTGGTATTAAGTATCAGTTGTCAAAAACAAAATATTACGCGTCAATTAGAATGCGCCATGTCTTACTGCGCAGGGGCCCTCCAAGCTAAACGTAGTAACATTTTTCGGCTCGCGCTGTACACTAAGTAATAAAGCTAATATGAGGTAAAATAATTCTTATTCGTTTACATAAATAGAACTACATAAATAAAACTATTGAATGAAATCATTATTCAGTATATGTATACATTTTATTACACACTTCTAATATGAAACATTATTATTTCAATTTTTTGTAATACTGTAATAAAAGAACTATAAATATAGCCCAATAAGTAAGGTTTTACCTTCATTAATGTATAACTTTTTAGTCTCATGCTATTGCTCTATTCATTAATTAATTCTTGCATGCTTGACGGTACAAATTTTATACATCCTTCTTCGAATCAATGAAATTAATTATCGTTCACAATTTTTCTTTTTATATACATTTTATATTTACAGAACCCGTTATTTCGAGTAGTATATTTATATTCATTGGTTTTTGTCACCGAACACTGTGACAATATTTGATATCTAATATTATAAAGTCCTCTCTAGAATCTAATAAATAAAAAATACATTCTATAACTAAGTACCTAATCTTAACACACTCTCCTATTGCTTGTATTTTACTATATTCACTTGAAGCTAAATGAAACTTGAAAGAAGGAAATTATGTATTTCGGCAACATCATATTTGTTAGTAAATCAGCTGTCATCTAGTTACCACACAATATATTTAAGGTAAATGTCTAGATGATGACCCCCACCCCCATCGGAAGTCGGGGTGGGTGGGATCGAAAGTGGAGGTCTCCCCCACCACTGTACCATAAAAAGTTCGTGGCGGTCTCACCCCCATAAAAAGTTATGGGGGTTAGATGGGGAAGGGGTAGGGGTAGGTGAGATCGAAAGAGGGTAAGGGGGATCGAAAGAGGGTGGTCACCTGAGTAAAACCCCATAAAAAATTTGCGGCGGTCTCACCTTCGTAAAAAGTTATGGGGGTTGAAAGTTGATTATTTTGACAGTTTTCATACACTATAATTCAAATAAAATTCAATAAAAAAAATATTTTTAAGCGGGTGGAGGTGGGGGATCGAAAGAGTGTGGTCACTTGAACAAAACCCGATAACCTAACCTAACCTAACCTATCCTATTGGTAAAGATATTTAAATAATGTTTTTATATAACTTTCTCAATATTTTAATGTATTTTTCCATTATTTTTACCTTTGAATATTGTTTAAGAATGACTATATATATTTACATGCCTAGAAATGTATAAAAATTGGCATATTTATTAACTTTAAACCCCTATAACTTTTTAAGGGGGTGAGACCGCCACGAACTATTTATGGTACAGTGGTGGGGGAGACCTCCTCTTTCAATCCCCCCTATCTAGACCTTTACCATATTTAATTTTGCCAATTTCCCTTTATTCGCTATTCACACATGAAAATTAATTTTCATCAGTTAATTTCGATCCAAAAGGCTTTCGGGATTTTAATATTGTTAGCGACGGTGAATGCAAAACCTTTGAAAATCAGAGGGCACCCACCAGTTGAAGATTAAACTTTTATGCCGTTCGTGCTTTATAACGACTTCACGTCAAACACAATGTGAAGCAGTATTAGCTATTGAGTGGAATCGAGCTAAACCTATTTTGCTTTGTATAACAAAAATGCATATGTAGTCAAGTGCATTTCTATTTAAAATGTTTTGCAAAAATTCTGCTTACCATCATAATTGTGTGTGGTTATAAATTGCAATTTGCTTATAATTTACAAGTAATATCACCCTTTCGTGGTAACACCTGTAACTATTGCAAGTGCTATCTATATCTATTATGACCTACTAAAATGATGCGTAAAACTGATTATTTTTCACATGACCCTTTTCAAATTCTTGGCCGCTTACTAGACCACAAGTAAATGTAAAGCAGCACATACTTAAAGGATAACAATTTGATTACTGAATAATGTCGATGCGTTGCGTCTATATAATAACGCAGCAATTTTTAGTCGCGTTTAAGTTTCGTCACATGACTTTGTTTGTGGTATGTAGTAATTTTAATTGATGAATATTCCTAAAAAAAGAAAACAGCGTACCACTCAACACTGAATCGCGAGCGAACGATTTAGAGATTTTAAGCAGCGACGCACGAGGAACGTTAAAGAGATTCCAAATTGACACTAGTTTCTCGTAAAAATGCAGAGTTATGCAAAAACGTGATTTACTATTGAATAATTATAGCCCTGGTGTCATTATTCTGTGTATAAAATTAAATTAATTTGCAAAAAATAATAAATTTGATCTTACGAAAATTTTGGACTAACAATAAGACTCGTTTAGAGGTACATTCCGGCACACAATCACAACGGCTCACTTTTTTCGGAAAAAATCGTTCCTTCTTTTAGTCAGTTTCATTCTATTGGCATTTTGGGCAATGCCATAGTTGAGGACCAGCGGATGCACTCTGTCCAAAATGCACGTTCCGTTACCCTGCTTTCACACAGACGGTTTTTTGCCGTGGCCGTGTATAATAGTTATACATTGGTTTATATGCAAGCTTTCACACAACACGGTTTGCTGCCGGAGCCGTACACGGCTGCCGTCGCAGCACGGCATGGGGACTGCAACGGCACGGCGCCGTAGCTGTGCACGGCAACAGTGAGACAAGCAAGTGTATTCACACGTGCCGTGTGTTCACACGGCAAAAATTGTTTTCAGGATTGTTTTTCTCTCTGAATTGTGCAGTTAACAGAAGAAATTATATAGTGTGGCGGATAATAACACCGCTATATTTAATTTAAAACATATATTTGACTAAACATTATATTACATCCTTTTGTAAATATTTCTTCTCGAATTCTTTTGTATCTGTCTTTCTATTATTATTATTCTCTGTGAAAATATTTGGAACAGTGTATTCAAATTGTTTTGTATTCAATTCTATCGCTATCAATAACTTTTATTACATGTACTTTCCAGTAATCCCTATTAATACTGCAGCTTCGAGTACTAACTTCTTGCAATTTTACCCATAATTCATCGAAACTCCTGATGGACATTCGAAAATAATTAAAAAATTTGGAGCTATCCTCTCGTAGCTCATGAAATAATGTTACAAATTCACCGTTTTCAAGTAGTAGATGAATCCAAAATCTTCTTGTTTCTTCGAAATGTGGTGTTATAGGCGAATGATGAGGATAACGTGGGTAGAAAAGGTTAGAAATGAAGAGGTATTAGAAAGAATAAGAGAACAGAGGACTCTATGGAAGTAAATAAAAAATAGGCGAGATAGGTTGGTAGGACACCTTCTCAGGCATGAAGGTCTAGTCAGAGACATATTAAAAGCAGGTTAGGAGAGGTAGAGGTAGACGTAGGTTAGATTATTGTTCGCAAATAGTTAAGGTTGTGGGTTGTTCCAGTTTTAGAGAAATGCGAAGTTTAGCTCAGGATAGGAAAGAGTGTAGGTACTTGTCCAATCAGTCTTAGGACTGACCACCTTATGATGATGATGAATATATTCCTAACAATCCGATGATCACCTTCAATGCTGATGCATTAGATACTTTAATCCTTTTCGTATCTGCAACAATAAAGGCTGTTACTACTTTATAAAGAATTATTATACATTCTTTCTGTACTGTAAATACTGGTGTTGGATTTTTATTCATATTCTTTGGTTTCAATCGTTCATATAATTTGAGCAGTAAACCACATTCCGATTCCTCCGTTGCAGCATCACTATTATAAATTAGTTTTAATTTTTCAAACATTGAATTGATATTCTGATGGAGGATTTCCAATGCACATAAAAGGGATGGTTATTAAGTGTGTATCTTTTTTTATGTGCATTTTCTTTTAAATGTATTAATTTCTTTAAGAGTGTGATTTTAAAAGAATTAGAACATATATTAGGTGCATTACTGATATTATGCATATGAATGTGTTTAGAAATTAGACACTTAAAATTTCTTCTGAATTACTTTTAAATACTAAAACTCAGTTAGACACGTTGAATGTGTTTGATGTTTTATTTTCATTCATCTCATAACACATTTGGATTTACAGTGTAATATTACTATATAACAGGTTCTACGCAGGCTCATTGGTTATGGAAAGCTCATGATGTGGAATAATCGATTTTTGCTGTAAAATTATTGAGTTTATCTCACTTATGTAGTCTGCATAAAAAAATTAAAGGTAATGACACAAACTATTAATATAAGATTAAGCTACACCCGAAAATCGTAGGTGACGTAGTCTTAAGTGCAGTCAAAAAGGGTTAACGCAAGTAATTACAAAACTTTATGATACATAGCATACGTTATGGATGATTTGCTCGGTAAAATATGGGAAAATACAAAAAATAAAATGATGAATTGGTCTACATGCCATTCCTTAATGCTCATGTTACTGTAGACTCTTTATAGTAGTAACAATATCCTAAAAATATGTTTATGTCTCATGGTCACAACAGAATTTTTAAGAAAACAAAAAAAGATGTTGTTGCTAATGGTAATGAAGCGTGTTGATCGGGATAACGTCAAATAAATCCATTGAGACAGCTGCTGAAGAGTGATTGTTTCGCATATATGTGTAAATGTAACTAGGGGAATTGCAGCTCGTCACAGATAGGTAGGAGTGTGAATTGTTCCAGCCTATTGTTATTTAGACTATTTTGACAAACATTTTGTTTTACAAAATAATTGTTAACTTAGGAGAAAGGGAATCTGATTATTCTACGTTAAATAGTACTTCAGATTCTGAGTAACATTAACCAAAAGTTATTACCATCTTTAATATTGTCACGTATTTAAACATCTTCTTACTCTATTACTTTTATTAAACTAATTGCATTTTAATTAACATCTATCGATCATTAGCTCACCACTGTATCAACACTTTGTCACTTCTTCTCTTTGTATCGCCTCGAATTCGTTCTTATACTAACTTAGTCGATTTTTTTTTGTTTTCGTGGAAGAAGGGAAATCTTCAAAAGACACTGTGTGTATGTGTGTGTGTGTATGTGTGAGTGCGTACATGCGTACGATTATTTGAGGAGGTTGTCTAAGTAGTCTATATTCTATGAAATCGTCGTGAAGATCTATTATGGAGGTTCTGACAAAATTCGCTTTCGAGTGACTGTACTATTTAATTAGACAAAAATAGTTATGTTTGTTGAAAAAATTATGGCATGTTTTTTTGCAAGAACAATTTTCTAAAACTCTTCACTTTTCGATTCTTCAAGCGAATTCGATATTGTTTTTTACTTTTTAATGAACTTTGCACTGTACTTTATTTTGTCAATTTAGAAACTGATATTAGCATTGCTTCCGCTCTGCATAATGACTATCTCAGGTTTTTTGAAAATATTTTTTAGAATTGAAAGATATTTTTATATTTTTTAATGTAACCATTTCAGAAACATTTCCCGTTACACGAATTTCTAATTGAAATATTCATTACAAAAATAGAGTTCTTCTTAAGTCTCTATACTTTTCTTCGTAGTTGTCGATCGTTTTTGCTAACGGTGAGAGGTTAAAAGACATTTTGTAAAACTTTAACATTCAGTAAACAATAGCAAAAAATAATTTCATGTTAAAAAAAAATTGCACAAACATATTTCTTACTGATGTTATCAAGAATCAGCCGTCAAAACAATTTTATCTTCATTAGAAAATTAATGCACGAGAAATGCTAGGGGCCTCTAAACTAATAATTTTATTAATTTTATTCTTCTGTCATCAATGATCATTTCTATAGGTTACTGAGCCCCTTGGTGAGCTATGTGAAGTTGATCTTTATATGATTTTGTTTTCTTCTGTGATGATTATAATCGTATTTCTTTTAAAGAAAACCTTGACCCGAAGCAATCAATCATGGTGAAGGACTATAATAGCCATTTTTCTTCTGTGCTACTTTTGTTCCAGTACAAATTAATTTGTAACGAGGTATTTATTGTGATAAATGAAAAATGAAAACTGAGTAGTGTATTTTTTGCCGCTACCGCTACTATTGATTGGAAACCACTGATCATGAAATTTTAATTCTGTGGATACGTAATGTTCCTTGTTGTATTTATGATAACACGTTAGTATACATAAGAGGGTGTAATTCGTTAGACTTTTAATTTTATTGCGCAGTTAAGTCACCTATATTACTGTTAAATATTTGAAATATTTAAAAGAAGAAGAAATAGGTAAGTAATTTTTAAACGAAATTTTCTCTTATAAACCTGAGGTAGTTTGTAGTGTGTAAAAAGTTGAAAATGAATTTTCGTATTAATATTTAAACGAAAAATTGTTAAAACAAACCCTTTCCGGTATATTTAAGTTTATTATTGCTTATAATGTAGGTATACA
>NW_020438921.1:525110-526231 GCF_000699045.2 Agrilus planipennis
GATTTTCCTGCTTTTCCATTTTTACGAAAACCACAGAGGCGTCTTGTTCAGCGTGCTGTCAAACCTACACTAGCAAGGAGATCGGGCTGAAACTATAGCTACAAGCTATCCAAGGATGGTACTATAGAATGTCACCTCAAGGTAGGCCTAGTGGCGTCATCTCTTGGTTAGGCCGGAAACTTATCAATCCACCCTCGTAGGTTAGTGTCAATCATATATATATATATATCAATACATACATGTATTATTAGCGTTTCCAAGAACTACAATATTCGGGTTGTCCTCTGACATTTTCATGCAAATGCCGTTTAGAAATTGACCTCTCCATTCGCCAGAATCTCTTGAGACTGCATAATAACAAACCTTTTCCGCCAAGGTTCATTAGAGTGGTAAGAATATTAATGGCAGGGAAAACAGCCATGAACTGAGGAAGTTCTAGGACATTTGATAGGCTACCTTCCGTTACAACATTCAATAAGTCTAAGTGACCTATTTAATATAGGAACGTTCTTGTGGAGATTTTATTTAATGACCAGTAATATGAAAAGAACAAAAATATTTACATGGCCACTTGACTGATGGCAAAAATCGAGTCTAGCTGATTTGCATCAAAATTAGATTTTCGTTGGTGGAACTTTTTACGACATATTAAGAAAAAACAAATAGGTGTGAAAAGTCAGTGAGTACAGTCTTAAAATATTGTATTTTTTGTGGGACACCAAAGAAAAATCACCACAAACATTTTTTGACTATTTTATGAGAACAACCAATCTGAACTACTTCATATAATAAAGCTATTTATTTATTTACAATATATAAATGTTTTGCTCCTGTATTATTTGGAGTTTTTTCAGGAGTGATCGTAAAGTTATTTATCTTAAAACTTTACAAGCTATACATATAGGGTGTCCCAGTTATAATAATTAATATAGGGTGTCCCAGTTATAATAATTAATATTTATACCACAGATTCCTACGGACATTTGGAACATAAAATGTTATAACACTTTTGACTTTTGAAACAAAATAAAAAATTATAAAATTATAACAGTTTCGATGCCGGCCCTGCACAATCGCAAATTAATTACGATTGCCAGCTGATCGTAGAAAAATTCACCTTC
>NW_020438921.1:527144-529998 GCF_000699045.2 Agrilus planipennis
TATATAGGGTGTCCCAGTTATAATAATTAATATTTATACCACAGATTCCTACGGACATTTGGAACATAAAATGTTATAACACTTCTGACTTTTGAAACAAAATAAAAAATTATAAAATTATAACAGTTTTGATGCCGGCCCTGCACAATCGCAAATTAATTACGATTGACAGCTGATCGTAGAAAAATTCACCTTTAGTAGGTCGGAATCAGCTGATTTTTGGGGTAATGCTTTGTTTATGTTTGTTATTAAGTTACGGATCAGCCGAAGAAAATGCACTCGCGTTAAGGTCCATTAGATAACTGAACATGTTAGAAAAACTGCGTACCTATCACAATCGAAAATCCCATGATCGTAAACTGAAGTGGACCTAATGTAGCCCATGACGTCGACTATTATGTTATTTTAAATTGAAAAGAAATTTTAACGAATACGGAATAGTTAGAAGCAGTGCATAAACAACCCTCACCATCCAGCGTTTGGTAAAGGTTTGTAACATAACGTACTAGTGTACGAAAACAAATTTATGTGTTATGGTTGTAAAAGTTGAGACAAGATGCAGACCTACTTTGACCATTCACATGTNTTGGTAAAGGTTTGTAACATAACGTACTAGTGTACGAAAACAAATTTATGTGTTATGGTTGTAAAAGTTGAGACAAGATGCAGACCTACTTTGACCATCCACATGTGTTAAACGTTAGTTTTGCCTGGCAGGGCTCATTAACCCCACGTGGGGTAATACAAGGATGTGTCCAGAAGGACCAAGTTGGTTATTTTGTTTTCATTAAATGTAAAAAGCTAAATATTGATATAACCTCGTATAATTACACTGCTGGAAGTGACTGGAATAAATACATATAATGTCGTAGTTTCTAAGAGGTTGTTCAGTTTGCTTTGGATTGTTGTGGAATTTCCTTGTTTGTAAGTGTTAGTTTATTTAGTGGTCATTTCACAAAAGACTATTACAATAAGGACAATTAGTAGTGTGATAGTGCATTTTAGTAGGGTTCTTATTCAACCGTCAGTTGGTGGTGAGTTACATTATCAATGCCTATCGTATAAATCGAAATATTCCCAGTATCTGGGCCAAAATTCGCAGCAACTGGGTACGCCGCTGTCAGTGTTGCATTGAAGGGAATGGCGGATAATTTCAACATTTTTTATAAGCACGCTTTTCTTTTTCACTTTTACCTTTTTTTTACAAGGTGGAAGTGCATTCGCCTTCTTCCGGTAGGTACTTGTTACATTCACACTAGATTAGCTGAGCGACGTTAGTCGCCTAGATCCAGGCCCGTAATGAAACAAATTGTAAGTTCAAATTTACAAAGACGATTTGCGAGCTCAATTGTCACTGGATTGAAAAATAGTATAACACTTTTTTGTTGTATTTTGTGTCAGGAAGCCATGGCTGTTTTTTAATTATTATAAATGGGACACCCTGTATAAATAGTAGTATCGTGAAATTTACATAAAATATTCATATTCTAGTTATGACCAAGAAGGTACATAGCTTGCAGCTTTACAATTACCCCTGAAGAAGCCCCAAATAAATGTATCTTTATTATCTAAAACTGTTCAGATTAATTGTATTTTTTTGAGTATATTAGAAGTTAGATTAGATTATGGTAGAACAAGGTAAGGCTAATTATGATTGAGTTAGGTGACATTTGTTTCTTTTTGCAATTTTCGAGTTTTCATTTCAGCACTTGAACCCTACCGTCCTCACTTAAAACTACTTTTTTAAGATGAGATTACAGGTAGTATATCGCTATCTAGCGACATTTGTTACTAACAGTAGTATTTCAAGTCTATCTACTTGACAAACTGAATTTATGATTTCTACAGTGCCTTCGTAAATGATCGAGATTCACGTGACCTAACTTTTAGTAACTGATAGTGTATTAGTTAATTTCGAATTGGCGCTCTGAATCTGGCTACTTGTTTGTTAATATTTTGGCATTTCACAAAATAACCAGTACTTGCAATTTTTTCTAATTTTATAACCGTCTGTCACAAATCGTCTGGGGATGTTTGATTTGTGCATCTTGTATTGTTGGTTGGAACTGTGGTGTGGCGTTAAGTTAAACATGCTTAATTAGGATAAACAAAAACAAAAATACTTGGTTTTATTTGTTCCACAATTTTATTAAGAATCTTTTATTCAATGATTCTCCGAATCAAAAACTTTTAATGAAATTGTGGAACAAATAGCAGTAGTTTGTCATATTCTATTACATGCAACAATCAAAGGTTAGCATCACCTTTTGAAAAATTTCTAGAAATATCTTCAACTTCATCTTTTCATATGAATAATTATAATGATAAAGTATTATACAAGCCTAAAAATGTAAATTAATAATTTTCAGAAATGTTACGCTTTGTTCAAATTATTTTGAGAATTCGGTTAGTTTGGGACAGTTATCAGAGAAAAGTACCTAACGTGATTGAAAAAAGTATATATTCCACGCGTTTATCAAATTACAAATTATGCATTTTCGTTCACCCTACATAAAATTAAAAAATTCCGACAAAGAAATGTGTTATTTCTGCTTGGTGAACTTCTACTTTTCTGGTAAATTTGACAGTTTGAAAAATAATACAGTGTGTTATCTTCATCTTCTAAGAGAAAGGAATGTAGAGGCAGGTATCCCGATAATGGTATAAAATTATCTAAAAGATGTTTGTTCATTTTATGAAGTAGTCTATTCTGAGAACAATATGTACGAGGGTGGATTGATAAGTTTCCGGCCTAACCAAGAGATGACGCCACTAGGCCTACCTTGAGGTGACATTCTATAGTACCATCCTTGGATAGCTTGTAGCTATAGTTTCAGCCCGATCTCCTTGCTAG
>NW_020438921.1:531571-564779 GCF_000699045.2 Agrilus planipennis
CTTAAGTATGTAGTGTACTAACATAAAATCCGCAACATATATAGGGTGAGTCACTAAGCCAAAAAAGGTCATTTATACACGTATAGTTCAAAATAGAGAAACCTATTTCTAGTAGAGTTAAGTGTATTGGTATCGATAAATATTATACTACATATTCATAATGTATGTGTCCATCAAATACTGTTTCTTCCAGAAATGAAATGTGTAAACCGCAACTCTACGTCCTTTTCTTTCTGATATTTAAAATGGCGCCAAGCACTGCAAATGTTAAATTTTCCAATAAACGTGAAATAACTCCAGAACGATGCGACCCAGGTCCAATAGATGTTAACAAACACATTATTTTTTATGGAGAATTAAAAATGCAATAAGTAATAATGGGTTCTATTTAAAAATAACGATGTTACAGTGCATTTCCGCTATATCATACAACTTTTACTTAGAATAGGTTTCTATATTTTTAACTATACGTGTATGAACAACAATCAGTGACAGTCACTTGCGTTTACAGTGAAAAATAAACGTTTATATAATCACAACTCAATTTCATAAAAGTTTGTTCTTCAGCATGAGCACAAGTGACTACCACTTTCATTCTTATATTTGTTATGGATTTTATGTTCCTATACTATAAACTCAAGTTTTTGTAGTATTCCCTTGTGTTCGGTATAAACCAACCAACTAAAACTACAAAAATGTTAGTATAGGACCTTACCTCCACATCTCCTTTGACTTCCAGATTTGTAAAATGTTTATATACACATTTACTGTCAGAAAAAAAGTACTCTCCGGCCGGGAATCGAACCCGGGTCTCCCGCGTGACAGGCGGGGATACTGACCACTATACTACCGAAGACTTGGCAAGAAAATGTTTGTGATAAGGATTTTACGAAATTTTATACAATTTAATTAGTAACTAATAATTAATAAAACTACAAAACTGTAATACTCACAATCCAAATCTGCAAAAGTAATAAGTACCTCAAAATAAGTGTCGCGTTTACTTAAAAATTAAATATATATTGTCCAAATACAAAATCAAACTGTGCTTTTGTTGCCTAAATGCTATTGTATTTTTAGTAGGAGCAATAATTTTTGTCTTTGGTTTGAAATACTTTTTCATGCAATAAGAAATGTATATTTAGTGTTTCAGTAGTAGGTATTTATGTAATTAACAATATACTAAATAACCAAATTTAATAAAAGCATAAAAAACATTTTAAATGTTAATATAACAAATGTGGTTAACACCTACAAAAGAAATAATGATAATGATAATATAATATATTCTTCATATATAATACCTATAGTTTCGCTTTTTAGATCTTTATAAAGAGTACTGTCGCTAGTTAGGTACTAATTCAATTTGTGAAGTTATTTATTCAAATAAGTAATAACATTTAAACAGGAGAAAGTGGAAATATTTATTCGGTTGTTCTACAAATCGGAGAGTTAACTATAGTTAATATGGTTCATACAATGCTCATTATAGGTTTGTTAAAAAAAGTCTGTCCGTTTCTACAATAATTTGTGTTCCATTGAAGGGCTTTTTTAACATTTACTTTTATATTTCTTATGTAATAATTCTATGTTTTCTGTAATGATAAAGTAATTTGTTCTATATATATATATAAATATGCTATATCTACGATATACATATATATACTCAATAATTGGAACTGCGAGTACTAAGTCTTCGGTAGTATAGTGGTCAGTATCCCCGCCTGTCACGCGGGAGACCCGGGTTCGATTCCCGGCCGGAGAGTTCTCTTTTTCCTTTCCTGATATAAAATAAATTGGTAGATTAATATTTTAAAAGATTATTGATCAAGTTTATTATTTTGCCAGAGAGTTTTTTCTAATAACATTAGAAAATAAAAACGTTACTTAAATTGAAATCCTATTTAATCACATCCTTAAACAAAACTTATCGAAATAGTCAGCAGTTTGCTTATACAACGGAATTGTACAAATACCTAGTCAATAAAATTAACATTTCTCTCAAAAACGAATATCGTGTTGCCTATACTAAATAAAATGCTGCGACACTCAATTCAAAACTATACCTATACCATATAAATTCTCAAAAAATTTTCCCTACAATCTACAATTACCTGTATTTTTGGATCAAGCAATCTATAGACAGGAATGAAACAGAGTTAACTCTAATGCCAACGAAATCCCAATTATTGATAATAAATACATCTACTTTCCTCGTTACATTTTAAATATAATAGGAGCCTTCTTCGAAACAATCTATACATCACGTTACATCAACAGTAATAACCATTAAAACGTATCAAAAGATTAAAACTATAATTACAGATTTTTATAACAAAATTAGTAACACAACCTTTATTTATTACAAAATTTAGCATCTAGTCCGTTACCTGGCGATAACTCAATTTTCTTCCATTCCACATCACAAATCGCCAAAATTACTCATACTTTACTAGTAAGACATCCTCTGGACTTAATTCTGTACCTCCAACAGTACTCAGCATATACCCTTACAGTAAATTAAAGATTAAACCACATTTTTAATAATTGCATAAACATGACTTGGAAGCAAGCAGAAATTCTTCTTCAATTGTACCCTTAAACATTATTCTGTTGCCAACAAAATTATTCCAGATAAAAAGTTTAGGGTTTAGACATAAACATGCATAAAATATTAGTTACTATTATGAACACTTACATGCAGGCGAAACAGTGGGTATTTGCTTAATGAAAAGATATTTGGCCTAGTCTGGACCAATGGCTTACCCTCTACCCTAAAATTTCCTGAAGATTTTATTAGATTCATCTGGAGTATAACAAGAGATAGGAGTTTCGTTACCTGGAATGGTAACTTAATTTCCTCAGTTGCTTTCAGCATAGCTAAAGGTCTGATGCAGGGTACTGTCAACTATTTAACATCTTTACGTACAATATTCCTAATCTATTCAACATTAATAGTGATAACTTTACTTATTCTGTTGCTTTTGCTGATGATTGTATTATTCTAGTTGCCTACAAATATCCGATAAACGTGCAAACTAAATTAGACAAATTAGTCAAATTAGTCAATCATCAGTGCTTGTAAAATCTGAAATCTTAAACCGTAAAAAATGCGAGTCGGTATTATCCTACAAACCCCCTTCACAAATCGATAACTTTAACATAAATATTAACCAAGGACCACTTTTTTATCAAATAGAACGTGAAAAGTTTGTAATATATTTTGGAAAACAAATTGATTATTTAGTTCGATGCATGTCAATAACTAAGGCAAACAACACAATCAAATCCAACAGCAGGCTTTTTTTTTAATAAAACATTAACACCGTCGGCTAAAATGCTAAATGCTTCCGTTATGGAGAAATTAAGAAAATTTGAAAGAACATGCACTCGAGTATGTTTATACCTACTTAGGAAACAGTACCTCGTAAGTAATAAAGATATACGGTGCCTTCATGAAAGATCGAGAACCACGTGATCTGTGTGTGTATGAAACCAACAATACAAAATTCAAATATCTCTGACGATTTCTCAACTAAACTCAAGTGGTGACATTTAAAAAGTAGGCTGAAGTTGCAAGGTATTTTATGAAATGCCATAATAGTAGTACCATATAAAATAGGAATAAATTAAAATGAACAAAGGCGTATAGGCAAGAATCAGTATTTTATTATTTTTAATAAATAATAATTGACAGACAACACTATTTTTAGTAACTAACTAGTAACCAGATTCAGAACACCAATCTCAAATCAACAAATACACTATCGGTTACTAAATATGAGGTCACGCGACTCTCGATCATTTATGAAGGCACTGTATATATTATCTGAGAAACATCCCAAGGATTAATAAGTTTATCTTAAAAACTTCCATCAGAGACTATTCGGCTAGCTTAAAACATTGACAACTNAATTTAGGCGCTTCTCTGCATGTCAAAAAATTTTTATATCTTAAAATGCTTTTTGTTAGGACAATGAGGCAAGTAGGGAAATTAGAAAATTTAGATTACTGTTCGCAAATAGTTAAGAATGTGGGCTGTTCTAGTTTTAGGGAAATGCGAAGATTAGCTCAGGATAGGAAAGAGTGGAGGTACGCGTCCAACTGTAACTAACTAGTAACCAGATTCAGAACACCAATCTCAAATCAACAAATACACTATCGGTTACTAAATATGAGGTCACGCGACTCTCGATCATTTATGAAGGCACTGTATATATTATCTGAGAAACATCCCAAGGATTAATAAGTTTATCTTAAAAACTTCCATCAGAGACTATTCGGCTAGCTTAAAACATTGACAACTCCTGCATCAAAAAACTTAGTTTGGTTGTTAACTTTTGTATCTCCCGTTGTATATACCCCCTCACAGCGTTTAGATAAGCATAATGATGCCTGTATAATTTATTTTCCTTTTTATGTGAAACATTTTTTGCGGCGGATGAGACCGGCTGTTTCTTTATAACCTCCAAAGTATGTTGTGTTGTTATTTATACACGTTGCCTGTGTTTCATTTGAAAGTAATAACTAGTCATAAAATATGAGCAACAGTGATGGTTTAGATCATGAAATTGAGCAGTTTGTTGCAAAGAAAGCAAAATTACAGTATGATACATGATCAAGTGATTCAAATCAATGTCTGCAAATTCTTTTTTTATTTTTACTAAAAACATTTTATTAGTGTCTGTATATATATAAAGAAGAATTGTTCGATAACAATTTAGCAGTAGTTATAAAAGTTTATAATAATCACAACGATCCATACTCTTTTTCCATTGTTTAAATAAGAGATTGTCCCACTGGGACCATGTATTTTTGTTATTTCTTTCACTTATTTGTATGGCTTTTGTTAGTAGTTTAATTTGTTATCATATTTGTGTAATTTTGTGATAAACAAAAACTTAAAAAAACAAATAAAAAAAGGTTCGATTCCCGGCCGGAGAGATTTTTTTAGTTGTTTCTAACGATGGTATGTGTTAATGCTTTAAAAAACTGTGGTTCGAGTTTGTCATTTCTGCTTAGAGTGGGTACTCTTAAATGACCATCATTTCTATTGCTTTTGTCTACGAATCGTAAGTGCAACTGGAGCTGTTCCATTCTTTTTCACCCTACGTGTTTTGTTGAGGTTCATCATGGAGAAAGGCCTCTAATCAAAGAAAATTACAAAGATGTTAATGCAAGAAAAAGAAGACGCATACTATTGCAGAAATCAACTGTTACGATTGGCAACGACTCAACTAGCTAATGCCGACTGTGTGCACCTTACTCATTGGTCAATACCTTTCTTCAATAAGTACCTAAAGGAAGCCGTTCCTTTGTTCTGGGATATTTCAGAGATCCTTCGGAAAATTCCAGTGACCTTACATTTCACTCGAATAACAACGCCTCTAAAGCACGAGACGTCCAAATAGTCAGCCTAATGTTTGGTGAAGTGACAGTAATAGGATCGCTATTGAACTGACTATTTTAAGTGTCAGAATATTGTACATATAAATTAGTGTTCACTTTTTCCTATCCTGAGCTAATCTTCGCATTTCCCTAAAATTAGAATAACCCACATCACTGACTATTTGCGAATAGTAATCTAATCTAGGTCTACCTCTACCCCTCCTAACTCCCGTTTGTACCTCTAATATATGTCCTTGACTAGACCTTCATGCCTGAGAAGATGTCCTATCTCGCCGATTTCCTATTGATTTCCATAGGTCCTCCGTTCTCCTATTCTTTTTAATACCTCTTCATTTCCAACTTTCTTTATCCACGGCATCCTCATCATTCGCCTGTAACATGACATTTGGAACGCTTCTAACATTTTCTTTTCTGCAGCGCCCACCGTCCATGTTTCGCACTCGTACAGCGCCGCGCTCCAAACAAACCTTTAACAATCTTTTTCGAATTTCTAAATTAACCGTTCGCAAGCATAGAAGTGACTTTTTTTTATTGAGGACGACTCGACCCTGCTCTGTCCTCTGCTTTAAAGCCCTATTACTTATCAGACTTCCCAGATAAGTACCTAAAATCGGCCACTCTTTCTAATTTTTCGTCTCCTATCTGTATATTCGATCTTTCCTTACTTTTTCTCTTGCATACCAGTATTTTTGTTTATACCGCTTCCATTTTATTTAAACCTTCCCTTGCTAGATGCTAATACTGCTACTTCATCTGTAAATGTAAGCATACCAATCTTTTGTCCCTGTATATCTATCCATATAGTTGTACTGAATTTATTGATCGTGTCTTCGACATATAGATTAAAAAGTAGCGGTGACAGCGTGCATCCTTTTGTCTGACTCCCTTCCTGATATTTACTTATATACGTTGCAGCCTCAGCTCTATAGCAGCCTGTTGCTCTTTATACAAACTAAGTATCACTATTCTATCTCTATAACTCATCCCTACATTTTTAAGTATATTTAACATCTCCCATTTAACATTATCAAAAGCCTTTTTTAAATCTACAAATCCTATGTATGCACTCTTTCCTTTTTCTATCGTTTTCTCTATTGTTAGCCGTAAAGCTAAAATGGCCTCCCGCGTTCCTTTATTTCTTCTAAACTCAAATTAATCTTCCTCTAAATTAGTGTTACCGGTTGATTAAAACAGTAGAGATTTTAGTTATTAATATGTTTTGAAAATTAAAATTATATTATATTATATTGTGTTTGTTTAATAAGCAAAAAAATTTGCTAGACCATTAAACAATTCCCTAGGCTCTCCAAATCAACAGATTGTAATTCGGCAAAAAGGGTCCGAAAATTTAGGCGCTTCTCTGCATGTCAAAAAATTTTTATATCTTAAAATGCTTTTTGTTAGGACAATGAGGCAAGTAGGGAAATTAGAAAATTTAGATTACTGTTCGCAAATAGTTAAGAATGTGGGCTGTTCTAGTTTTAGGGAAATGCGAAGATTAGCTCAGGATAGGAAAGAGTGGAGGTACGCGTCCAACTAGTCTTAGGACTGACGACCTTGTGATGATGAGGGTGATGAATGCTTTTGTTTTGTCTCAGCAACAACTTAAAAATTTGCAAAACAAAAACTATAATTTCAGTATGAAGATCTTATGAGTAATATAAGTAGATGAAAAAAAAAAAAAACGCAAGTTAATATATATTTTTCACATTTTTATAACAGAAAAAATTAATTTTGTGAATTGTAGAAAATTTATAGGCAATTCAATTAGGAAAATTTTCTTGCTTATGACTTTCTTTTCTTTCTTATGACTTTCTTTTGATAGCTTTTGAGATATGGGATTTTTTAATTTTTTTTGTCACTAAATGTTTAATAAAAAGTTAAGCCGACGGTGTTTTAGGTTCTTTTTTTGTATCTTTCTTTATGACTTTTGGAAGTGGTTCCAACAAAAATCTAGCATATTACCCTTTTCATTCAGGCATAGCTGTTTTCAAGCAGATATCACTTGGACTATATAAAATTAATTACTTAGTGACAAATTAGTGACAAATCACCTACCTCAAAGAATTTTTATAATAAAGAAAAACTCAGAAATGACTGTAGGTATATGAATCATTATACAAAAAATACTACGGTGCCCAACTAAAATCAAGTGATAGTTTTCCTCCAGAAGTAATACACACCTACACTTATTTCATTCAAAAGAGCAACTTAAAATCGATTCCATATTTAGTATAATTGATTTCCATTTTATAGTAATTGTTCCATAAATAATCTCATACTTCTAAGTTGAAGACTATTACAAAACGGATTGTATTTAATAATAATTTCTCTCAAACATATAGTCGAATGATAAAAATTGAGAGTCTGAACAATACATTCAATATTAAGGTAGGAAATTGTAGCATCATCCTCCTCCAAAACATCGTTGTGTCAGTAGCATCGCTCCAATAATTTTCAAAAATCTCACTTTGAAACGTATTAGTAATCATACAATACTTCTCGATATGCATACAATAGGTGTTAATCTCAGCAAAAATCCTTCGAATCCGTAAATAGAGTAAACATTAAAAAACCGTAAAACAGTTACCTATACCCGAGGCTTATTAGTGCACGTATTCACTACATACATATATTTTAAAACTATCCAGTTAGCAAAGATAAGCAGTTGCATATAAATACATAAGTCAGCCATGTGGATTTATATATGGAATATGTTCTATTAAGTGGTTAGTTACCATACTTAAGAATAATGATGAAGGCGACATGGTAAAGTAAATCAACTAAAATAGACCTAAATCATTTCAGTTAAAAAGTTTTAACCCTTGATTAACAATATTTCTTACACTATTTATCTTATTTTATATTTATATTTTCTTTCTTACATATTTCCTTGATGTATCTATCAAAGCATTAACTTTCTAATTATCTTATTTAAGTTCAGGCAAGCAACTTATTTAATAACTAAGTTACCGTTTAAGAGAATAAAAAAAATTTTGGCACTTATTCACTGAATCGGTATGTTCCTTATCTCACCTCAGCTTCATAGAACTATGCATAAACATGTACATTAATACACTCACTTTAGTTCGTCTGTTTAATTCCTATAAATTTCGCATTCCAATGTGATGCCATTTTGTATTGTATTTGTACACAGCCGTCTCTAATACAAGCCATGCTGAGAAATTTGGCAACAGCGCATTGCTTCGATGTGAGAGTCCTATTCTGCGAGTCTTACTTGTTATTACTACACGTCGTTACACATGATTTTCAGACACCCATTACGATAAAAATGAATTGAATTATTAAATAACTAACATTTGTTCATCACTGATAGTATGTGACGTTATTTAAAATACACTTCAACATGTAGGTATTAAGAACAAAATAGAAAAGACAAAAGATTAGGTGTAAACATTGTTAGGTACCTACATGAATTTCATCTCGATAATTGTAATTTTATTAAAGCAAATTTCCACACCACAATTGAAGTATTGCCAAGGCGCGTTAGCTTTTTTTGGGGTTCACCAATAGCCCTGCCATCCCATTAGAAAAAACTAATTACAATTTCTAATTTACGGATTTTTGCTGTCTTACAGTTAGCTGAATTTGAATTGGAGTGGCGGGACTCTTGCTTTCTATAATTTATAATTTTAACGTAATCATTAAGCAAAACATTAGCAAAAGAAGATAAAATTTGGAAGAATATATCTTTATAGTGTTTTCCAAAACTAAATATTTTTGAAAATAGTTAATTTTCCTAAAATTGATTTTTGGAGTTCAGCCCGTAAATATTGTGTCTGCAGATATTCGTTATTACTTATTTCTTCAAGAATGGCATAAAAGTGAAAAAAAACTATACTAATATTATCAGTAGGAACAGAAAGTCCTCCCCTTTGTAAATAATCAAAATAAATATCTCCAACGCAAGAGCCTTTATTGTTTATTATGAGCGAAACACAATTGTTGCAAGTTATCTTTTTACGAGCAGAATGAACTGCATATCCTGAAATGGAAATTTTTAAGGAGTCATCTAAATCACAATTCATTAAAAAATCGGAATTTAAAATTTCAATAAACTGACTTATGTTTAAGGGAGACTCTTCAACAATTTAAATTCCTGTTTCATTTTTCTCTGGTAATTTAGGATATGTTAAAAGCACACTCAAAACATTACCGGCAGTGGATACTTTTTTTTACTGTTTTTATAATGTCACTTTCGTTAAAGTGATGTATGTAAACTCCAGAATATTTTCATGGAGTCCAATCTTTGCGAGGTATAGTACTTATGCATTTTTTTCGCATTTCATCATTTTTTTGGGAATAAAAATATAGACATACTTGTACTTACATTTTAAAGATGATTTATAATTTGAATAGCAACTGGGAACACAACGACGAGAGGCATTTTGTTAAGAAATAAACCAGAAAATTTACAACCAAAACACACAATCTGACCTAAAACATTTTCACTTCTTTCACATAATAGTTAATATTGCCTTCTGCAATTAAAAACTGTATCCAAAGGTATTAATCACTATAACACACTATAATCATCCTTATTGCACATTTACTGCACGATATTTCCGCTAAAATTAAAATATTATAGAACAACGAAAGAACCACAACAACCAATGTATTAGTTGTAACTCTCATTAACTGGGAAATCCTGGGACTCCCACAGTGTTGCCAAGTAAACCTTCAGCATGGCTTGTAAGTAGAGACGGCTGTGATTTGTATAATGCTGCCTATCAAACTATTGATATTAATACGGTGTTTTAATCTGACAATGAGTCATTTTACTATGGCATCAAGTGCAAGAGGAATTTACAGGCGACATCACAAAATTAATTATCGGATAGCGTTTTGAAATCATCGTACTCTAATGTTTCCGACAGAATAGATAAAGGATCTTTCTCATTATTTGTGATTTACGCGACTAGGTTTACGAGTTGGTTACTCTAAAAGCGGAAATGTATAATGCCGACGATAAGAAAATCCGTTGCAAACGTTAATTACAAGATGCACTCCTTTTGCGAGCACATCATTAGCAACTCACTTCAAGTTCTGATAAGATGCTCTGGGGAGGTAGCTGAGAATCGTGGTTAAATAGCTTTGTGTTTAAGAAGCTTTAGAAGTAGAGCAGCGGAACATTTACCGTAAAATGATTTACTTCTTTTTAGAAAAAGTTAAAATGTAGTAGGTTTGAATAAAAAATGATGTAAGAAGACTTAATCATACTGGCGATTATATAAAAATTGCATTATAAGAAATAAGTGAACTGTTTCCGTAAGCACGGCGTATTTATTCTTTTAATTTGTGTTTGACTGTTTAGGATCATAAAGAATTGAGAAATATAGAGTAATATTCCACCCCGCTTGCGTAAATTTTCTAGTATAGACGGAATTTATTTAAATAAAAGAACGAATTTGCCTCTACTGCGTAAACCATTAAAATAATGGCGAATTTTGAAAGCAGTTGAATTAATTCAGCGAAATAGTTTTTCTTATAAGTAATTCCGCCGGTAAACGTTTAGCCACGTTGTAAAAATAATCATTAATTTAACAAAAAATAGTCCAAATCATTAATTGGGAAACGTAACTAAAACCCATTTGTAAACAGTACTTTTTAATCAGAAGGAGTATACTGAAATTAATTTACCTGTTTTGAAAGTATAATCCCTACACAGGAGGTGGATTTCAGGAAACAAAACATGATGGAAATGTGTAATGTGATAGTCACAAAATTCATATGACGATTCGGACCATTGTCATAAATGCAATGATATGAATTTTATACGGATAGAATTGATGTTTTTTAAGATTCCCTGAAGACTTATATGTGGGAGTCCTGAAATATAACAGTGGTATCTTATTTTCTGGTGCTTGATGTAGTCCTTTTCACCATGTCCCAAAATTGCAACCTCTGCATTTTTGTCATTTGCTATGTTTTTTGTTTTACATATCAAATTTCTTATGTAGACGTGGCTGAGGTTCTTATCGGAATGCCTTCAAATAACAATTCTTGCAATTTTCCGGGTCATTTCATTGTTGTTAAAATAGAGAGTGACAATTTCAAGTCCCTTTGCAATGCGCAGTAAACAATGAGGATAGTTTCTAGATAATTCCAATAATAAAAGAGAACAATGCTCGATAACACTAATAACGTGCTAGCAACTAAACATTATAATGGCGGGTAACAACAATTACGAAATAATAATGACTGACAATGCTAACAATGCGCTTACAATTACACGTCATAATGACAATCACAACAATATACCTACTTATTGACGTTCAATCACTTTCTCAAAACTTTGTAGTTCTAGTATCAGATAAGTTTAACGTTGGTTATGTTATTTCTCGATTTATTCCACCTACATTTCTAATAGGGTTTTCACATTTAATTATAGTGCATCACAAAGAAATGCCACCGTTTTGGTAAAAAGAACTGCAATACCTTTACAATGATATGTCATCTAACTCTCCCGTTATTTGAGGTTCTTAAAAGGGATTGTCGAAAAAAAAAAATTGGGGTTAAAAAGTATAGAGCTAAAAAGTTTTAAATGCACCATCCTGTATTTAAAGTGCTACTTGTTTTACAAAGCATTCGTGATTGACGTTTTACATAATTGACGTAATTTACTACGGCAGTTATAACTGTAGTTTTCAATCTCTTTCGGATGCACGTCACTTTTCACTTTTATTTAGTTAAGCAATTATGTTCTCTTTTATAGAATAAGGAAGTAAGAAAATATCACATACCATAAATGGCTTCGGTAGAGTTTCAAGAGAAGTTAAAATTTATTCTGAATCTCTTCTGCACTGTTTTATCAGTGATTTCTCAAGTAGATCGTTTTATAATGATAGGTGTAGTGATGAGCAAAGCAACACCAACACCAAAACTGAAGCAGTGTTGTTGAAATACTTCGAGTCTTGTTTTTGGTCTTGCGTGTTAGGTCTTCGATTTGCTCATACGTTTTTTTTTAATAATTCTTCTAAACACAATATCTCCTATTATTATAAAGATTGTTGAAGATATATGAAGTAAAAATTGTAAACTCACAGTTAATAATTAACTAATAAAACACTTTATGTTATTGCAATCATAAAAATATAATATATTTTACTTTATTATTTATTTGTATTCCGGTAATACATTAAAGAATTATAATTTTTTTATTAATTAATTTATACGTACATATAGCAACCATCGAGTCGACTTGTTATTTAATCAATTTCATAAATCCGCCGGAAGTAATAATTTTTTGTTTAGTCTTGCGTCTTTGGTCTTTGTTTTTGCATATCCGGTCTTGGTTTTAGTCTTGGTCTTCTTCGTTTGGTCTTCGTCTTCCTCTTGCTAGTATAAAGATAGCCTAGATCTTAGTCTTACATTTTCGCATTAAAAGAATTTTTTGAGGCTATTTATAGCTTTTGGGATTTTTTTTTCTGTTATATTCTTATAGGCGAATGATGAGGATAACGTGGATAGAAAAGGTTAGAAATGAAGATGTATTAGAAAGAATAGGAGAACAGAGGGATCTGTGGAAGTTAATAAGAAATTGGCGAGATAGGTTGGTAGGACACCTTCTCAGGCATGAAGATCTAGTCAGAAACATATTAGAGACAGAAACAGGAGTTAGGAGGGGTAGAACTAGACGTAGATTAGATTACTGTTCGCAAATAGTTAAGAATGTGGGTTGCTCTAGGGTTAGGGAAATAAAAGTTTAGCTCAGGATAGAAAAGAGTGGAGGTACATGTCCAACGAGTCTAAGGATTGACGATCTTATGATGATGATCTGTGTACCTGCAGCACTTGACAATCTTGATAACACTTAATATAATGAGTCTTTTCTCATTAATTCACTGTGCTTGAACAGTATATAGTCCTTTAGTTTAATATCAGTAATTATGAGAAAGATACAAAGATCTTTGTACGAAACTCACATTTCCAAGGCGTGGGCCTTAAATTTTGCGACTATGGGAACATAGGAAGCTGCACACTTTTACCGTGTGTGCTTGATGTTCGCTTCCTTTTCACAAAGTTAAAACAAAGAATAAACATTTTTAGAGTAATTCCGCCACGTACTTTAGCTATAGGAATCTCTACAGAAGATGAGCATCCGCTGCATTCCTTTCCGTCTTCCGAGGTTGTCGCTGTTTATCTTTTTTACATTATTTTTTTTATACGCTCCCATGCTTTTTTTTCTACGTAAACTACATATTCCTTTCTCTTTTTCTTTGCAGTATCTATTTGCATCATGCAATCGTCTTCAATTTAGTTTGTGCGCCTTTCTCCATTTTGTGTTTTGGTCATTCACTTCTCTTAGACATACATTTACTACTTCTTCTTCATTTCGATCTCTTTCTCCTTAATAACTTCTAATTGGTTTCTTTTGTATGACTTTTCTTTCTTGCATTTCATCAGATATATAATCTGGTATGGTTTTACTTTCCTGAAAGTAAACTGGAACGAAGAAAAATATGACATTCCGTATCATTTCATGAGTCTAATTAGTACATCTCGGCAAAGTCCCACCAATAATTCGCAAGCTATAAATAAGTATTGCCCTTTCTGGCATGTGTTTTGCTGTGCAAAACTTAAAAATCACTTTTTTGCGAATAAGTAGGATAATTTCATCACGGAAGATTCTCTAAGACCACTACTAATTCGAGTGCGGCTAACAGCAGATTCCGACGAACAATTCATGTGCGATAAATGGGTCTGTGTTGTGGAAGGTAATTACCGTCGTTAATTCCATGGTTTGGATGAAAGACTGACAGAAAGATGGATACAGAAAAGGAACGAAGAGAGAAGAGGATTTTTCATTATCTCATCTATATCAACGATATCAGAGACAAATATTGTGCTATCTATAGTGCGCTAGTTTAATGTCACTATAAACAGTGCGAAACCCTACATTAATTCCGTGAGTGAAATACCTAGGAGGTCCACTACTAATTGTCCGTCCTCTAGTGTATTAGGAGCTGGTTTATTAGCAAAAGAATTGATTTTTCCTTTATACTAGATTAGTTTCAGGAAGTGACTTCTGTGGATTTTAACAAAATTACTTAATTGTCAATATCAGCCCAACCTACATTCTGTCAAGGCTCTTCTACCTCAGATAATTAGGGACTACTTAGCGGTAAATTACAATTGGGACGATTTTCAATTTCAATTCAAGCAATTTGTGTTGCTATTTTTAGCTACGTTTCTTTTATGGGTGCGTCGTTTTTGTGATTCTTTTTTAATGTAAACCCTAATTTAACACTACTAGTTGATGGAATATCATCAATTTTCACTTTAAACATGTGTGTATTAGTGTATATCATATACCATCATTAATAACAATAAAAACGATTTCATTTAAAACTAAATACTGTAGTATCACGCTGGTTCGACTATAAAAAGCTATGTTTACTTTTAAGCGAAAGGTACTTTTGCAAAAAATCTGGACAGTTTTTGTAGGAAGCATAATGAGGACGAAAAAGCAAGGGGTTCTAAACTCTTTTTAATACTTAATTCTACTCCAGCGCTCGCAGCAAAAGCTTTTTGAAACGCGCTGTCGTGATTTAGGAGCAGTGGATGTATGAAGAGCCCTCGAAAAGTCGCACTTAATTTATAACAAGGAATTTTCAGTCAAGTACTCTGTTTTGCAGTCTTTTACCAGCGACTACAGCTGAATATAATTAAAATACGTTTTTGGTTCGGATTTTTAAAAAACTTTAACAACTTTTATTATAAACGTAAGGTACCTCGACTAACTATGGTCATACCTAAGCTTATCGGTTTCTGCTAACTTAGTTATTTGAAATATGTAAACAGTAAAAGTTTTAAAAAATTCAGAGCAGATTTTAGAATATTTATGCATAGAAAATGCGAATTACAAATTTGATAATCACAGCCGTCTCTACTTACAAGCCGTGCTGAAGGTTTACTTGGAAACACTGTGGGAGTCCCAGGATTTCCCAGTTAATGAGAGTAAGAACTGATATATTGGTTGTTGTTTCTTTCGTTGTTATACAATATTTTAATTTTAGCGGAAATATCGTGCAATAAGGATGCTTATAGTGTGCATTAGGTTAATAGTTTTGGATACAGTTTTTAATTGCAGAAGGTAATATTAAGTGAAAGAAGTGAAAATGTTTTAGGTCAGATTGTGTGTTTTAGTTGTAAATTTTCTTGTTTATTTCTTAACAAAATGTCTCGTCGTTGTTGTGTTCCCAGTTGCAATTCAAATTATAAATCATCTTTAAAATGTAAGTATGTCTATATTTTTATTCCCAAAAAAAAAAATGATGAAATGCGAAAAAAATGCATAAGTGCTATATCTCGCAGAGATTGGACTCCATGAAAATATTCTGCAGTTTACATACATCACTTTAACGAAAGTGATAATTATAAAAACAGCTAAATAAGTATCCACTGCCGATAATGTTTTGAATGTGCTTTTAATATATCCTAAATTACCAGAGAATGATGAAACAGAAATTTAAATTGTTAAAAATTCTCCCTTAAACATAAGTCAGTTTATTGAAATTTTAGAGTTAGATGACTCCTTAAAAATTTATATTTCAGGATATGTAGTTCATTCTGCTCTAAAAAAGATAACTTGCAACAATTGTGTTTCGCTCATAATAAACAATAAAGGCTCTTGCGTTGGAAATATTTATTTTGTTTGATTATTTACAAAGGGGAGGACTTTCTGTTCCTACTGATAATATTAGTTTATTTTTTTTCACATTTACGCCATTCTTGAAGAAATAAGTAATAACGAAAATCTGCAGACACAATGTTTACGGGCTGTACACCAAAAACCAATTTTAGCAAAAATTAACTACTTATTTTCAAAAATATGTAGTTGTGGAAAATATTATAAAGATATACTCTTCCAAATTTTATCTTCTTTTGCTAATGTTTTACTTAATGATTACGTTAAAATTATAGTATAAATTATAGAAAGCAAGAGTCCCGCCACTCCAATTCAAATTCAGCTGACTGTAAGACAGCAAAAATCCGTAAATTAGAAAACTTCAAGTTTAATTAATTTTTTCTAATGGGATGGCAGGGCTATTGGCGAACCCCAAAAAAAAAGGTAACGCGCCTTGGCAATACTCAATGGTGATGTCGAAAATTTGCCTTAATAAAATTAGAATTATCGAGATGAAATTCATATAGGTACCTATCAATGTTTACCTAATCTATTGTTTTTATCTATTTTTTTCTTAATACCTACATGTTGAAGTGTATTTTAAATAACGTCACATACTATCAGTGATGAACAAATGTTAGTTATTTAATAATTTAATTAATTTTTATCGTAATGGGTGTCTAAAAATCATGTGTAACGACGTGTAGTAAAAACTAACACTCGCAGAATAGGAGTCTCTCATGGAAGCAATGCGCTGTTGCCAAACTTCTCAGCATGGCTTGTATTAGAGACGGGTGTGTTGATACTTCTAAGATATTGTAATTTGAGTTAAAGTGCCCCTATGTTGGGCACAGGCATCAAATATGGGCATGCGCGTTCCCTAATATAGGCACCAATAAAAAATAAAACTATTTTATAAACTCCAAGTAGTTTGGGATAGGAAACGGACATTTGATGCTTAATTTTTTATTTACTGATTAGATATCATGTTTATTATAGTAAAAAATCTTAACATTCTTAAGAAAACCAACTTGAATAAACAAAAAAGTCAAAGGTTAGAAACTATAAAGTTAGTCGCTCTCATCACAATCTAGGCACTTGAATGAATTTAAAACATCTCCTGCTGTTAATCCGCAACATTCTTCATGTCCCCACTGTTGATAGAGTGCAGTGTCTCATATCTATTTGTCGATCTTCCTTGCAGAGAAAACAATACGAAGATTCTTCTTTCTTTTGTTTTTACCCACTGGTTGATGGCGGATTCTTGAAATTTTCAATATTTTTTTTCTCATTTTTAATATTTTCATTTTATCTTTCGTGTTTAACTTTTGAAATTTTTAGTATCGAAAAACATTTCCACGTTTAACTGAACAGCCTTATAATTAATAGCCTTTCTGATAGGAGCTTTGTTTTGCTTTATTAGATCCAGTTGTGATGTTGACAAAAACTCAATGAAAGGTGTAGAATTGTCAAATTTGTCGGCATTACCCTAATCGGAAGATTTCTCACATCCGGTAGAAAGATCTTCTGTCAAATTGAAATCTGAATTCATGTAACTGCTTTTCCTCTCTGAATCCTTCCGTTTTTTTTTTATTACCAATTAATGACTCTTTAGGAGTTAAGGGAAGGGGGAAGTTTCTAGTAAATTTTGTGCAGGTGAGCCTTTTCTCACTTAATACAGATGAAGCAAACGCGCTTCAGGAATGACTGTAGGATCGTAAAGGTATATACCTATGGCACGGAACCCTGGAAGGAGTGATAGTTTTAGTCCAAATTTTTGAAAACACTAAACCAATGTTTGATTTTGTTAGCCTTCGTTGAGAGTGCACTCCCCAGAATCTCTGCAATTATATATCAGGGAAATATTGCATTTATCAGCAGCAGTAAAAATGGACCCATTCAAATGTGATTTGGCTCCATCAAAAATTAGCAGTACAATTCCTGCAGGCATATACTCAGCAAAGTGATACAAACTTTTACAAATCATGCTGCCCTTGGGAGTCATAAACACTTTACTTCCTGGAGGGAGATTATCTTGAAATTCTGGTTTAAAACGCTTTCCTTCAAATAATATTATTGGTGGAATCGCTTGGCCTTATGCGTTATAGCAAGAAACGATTGTCGCATTTTCAGCGTGTTCAGTGGTACTCTTCTTACACCCTTTCGAATTAAAATTTCAGGCTGATTGTAGAGGTTTAGTTAAGACTCTTTTTCATCCATATTGAAAATATATATATGGTTTATCCATTATATCTAGTTTGGTCAATGTTTAATCTTACAGTATTGAAGTAGTCGTCAACTACGACCTGGATTAACTTTTTGTGATTTCCTTCTAATTTTAACCATTTTCTTTCTATTATTCTACAAGCACTTTTATTCGGTGGGAGCTTCGCGTTATTTATTGTACACAATAAATACACTGTTCTTTTTAACACCTTAGATGTGAGAGGGAAACCAATTTCAGCAAGTCTAAATATTCTACTGTTTATAGTAGAGGTGATTGGAAATGGCATAGTCCGCAGTAAATTATCCGTGAGAATGGAAGTATCTTCTTTCTTGTTCCGATTTGGAACTGTACTCATTTGTTTCGTTGTGAAAACATCCTTGCTAAGTTAAGAAATGCTTCATGAGTAGTACAGACAAACTGAAAAGAGATAACCGAATAACAGTAAGCGCTGCAGCAATTATAATTTGCTTAGGTAAGCAAAAGATCAGGGCCGGCTTTATAACTGCCTGTCTGCAATTACATTTTCAAGCTGCGATGAGAAGTTGTTGACACAAATAAGAAATACAAATTTCCGTGTTGTGATTTTTTATTAAATGTCAGTAATAACTGACGAATGCGGTACGAATGTAATAATTATTAAAAAATATAATGGATGTTTATAAAAATATTAAATAGACGGAAAAAGAAACAGTAAAATGTTTATTCAATAACAAAATATACAAAATAACATAATCCAAATGGATAGGTCATTAACATTCTATTCAAATATTACCAATACTAAAAATAATACCTTCCTGAACAACAAGATTTCAGTGGTGAACAATTAACCTAAATAATTGAGAAAAAAATACATATAGTTTTTCTTTAAATGCACAAAATTATTAAGCATTTAATAGTCATCGTCCGAAGACGAGAAATTATCACTTGATGAAGAATCATCGTTTAAGTTTACACGTTAGGAATGATTTCACAATCACGACACTTCTGTTTCCCAATTACTTTGAATTATTTTTCAGTATGATGAATTGAGGCCTCTCAGTTTTTTTTTGTTACGCTATTTACTGCTGCCTTCCATATTTCATGAACAGCTTTATCGCTGTTTCTATTTCTGATATTTTTGTCGCCTCCAACCGTATTGAAATGGAAATGGTAAGGAGGTAATCGTAAATCAGAGTGTCCCATTTATGCAGCCATAACATCAACGGCAAAAGTGACTCATTTTTGTTTATAAGTTTTTACAAACTGAAGAAGTTCGCATTTGAAGGTGTTTGGAGGGAAATTGATTGGTTTCTTGTTTAGCCATTCAATAAGTTCATTTTTATTTGATGAAGAGATACGTTCTAACAGTATTGAATAGTAACTTGCATTGTCTAATATTATTAGCGAAGGCTTTCCTAATTTTGGTAGAAGTTGTTCTCTCACCCATTTTTCGAAAAGTTCGGCATTTATTGTATCATGGTAGTTTGCACTTTTATTTTTGATTGAAAAAATGATTTCAAAGTGATTCCAGCTTCGTCAATGAAGTCATGTTTATATCCTGCATGTAAAATAATGTACCTTTTTCCGGCAGAGCCTTTGGTGTTCCAAACAGCATTGGAATAGCCGTCATTCCATGTTTTTGTTTTCCCTTTTCTATATTGAAAAAAACACGTCTCGTCCACAAAAACAACTTCAAGCTTAGTATCAGAAGTCACATTTTGTGATTCAGTGTCATCTTTATAGACCTTAAACAAACCGTACAACCTGTTCTTGTTCACCTGTAATACAATAATGTCCCAATTCTTTCGTAATTTTCTAAGAGCATATCAATCCTTTTTCAGATTAGATTTAGGCGCCCAACATTCATTCAATGCTAAATATTTTTTAATACAGTAAGGAATATAACAATAACCAGACTAAAAGCAAGTTAACCTCATATACGATATTGTGAGAACCTGTCAGGTTGTCCAATTTTAGGAATTTCTTTTGAGGTGATAATGTGGAATGCATATGAGAGTCCTACATTAGAATAAGCTGTTTAGGTCCAACTCAGAATTTCCAGTTTATATAAAACGTTTGGTTTGAATTTGATTTTCTAAACGAGGATCTTATGGGCGTTTGATCGTTTTGGCTCTTATAAGGTATACATTTCTAAATTCTGATCTGAATTGAATGCTGATAAACCAAATAAGTTGTAATGTGAATATACGTAGATTATCCAGGTGCAACTGTACGTAACCATTTATACTTTTGGTAGGTAGTTATAGTAATTGTATTAATTTGACTACTATGTTTGAGTAATATAATGTTTGTAGGTATGTTTTTGTACAGTATCAAGGAAAATTTTATCAATAAATTTACACATCGTGTATTTTTTTATACTATTTTATTATTATTATCGAGGTTTTCTTTTTCATTTCGTTTTTAGGTTCCAATGTTTATTTCCTTGAAAGATCCTTTATACAGAAAAATGTAACAGTCCTATTCACATAAGGCAGACATTGTTGGGACTTTAGTAGGATAAAGGTTGTCTCTGTCAGGTTTATGATCACAATTTCTAGTCGGGAAGTCACGGTTTTTCGATAAGAAATTCGTCGTAAACACAAAGATTAAAATTATTTTGAGAATTACTTATTTTTAGGTTGAGACCTTCTCATAAATGAGTTTCTTAAATAATTTATGATTTTCTTAAATAATTTGTTATCGATGTAACAAATACCAATAAGACGTAGTCGCGTATTAAGAACCGGACTTCTCTACTTTTCTTGTAATTTACTCGTCATGTTGATTTATTAATTTTCTTTGTTCACCTTAAAAAGCAATAAAAAGCTTTTACTGGGTTATTAGGCATGAACTTTAGTAGCAATGAAATTTAGGTACTTTTAATAAAACAATCGAAATTAATTATTACTTGGTACTACAAATGTACTATACTACCTGTATAGAAATATTTTAAGTTTTTCGTTTTTGTTCTAGACTGATTTGAATAAGAAACACTAGACATACATACACGCACACTAGGAGAACAATTGCCATTGACTAGCAAACCTGGCTGTAACCTTTAGATGGCATTTGAAAGGGACGAGAAGAAAAATGGAACTCGTGGGTGAGTCGAACATTAATTTTCTTCGCTTTCATGCATGCTTGTCTCTAGCTTTTTAGATTTGTGGAATTAAATATTTCCTGTTGTTTTACTGTAACATCTGCGAACTTGTCGGGGATTTTATAATATAATATCGTTATAATAAACTACGTCTACAATATTCGTATTTATTCGTTTTTTAAGAATTTCTATTGCTCTAGAGTATAGAATAAAAGGAAATAAATCGTTTTATATAACATACAGTAAAGTCCTAATAATAATTAATTGAAAAGAAGGCTTTGTTATTTTAGTTTCTTTTTTTTAATGTTAAGTGATTAAAATAACAATCTACAATAAATTAGAGATAGAAACGATTGAATGATTCTAACAATCGAAAAATCGTCACTCGAATGATATTAACAACCGAACGATAATTCCAATGTTTTTTTTCCGAATGATGACGCTACATTAATTGTTTGAAAACTACACTTGTACTAGACTGTTCGTTATTACATTGAGATTCATGACTGGGTATCCTAGACAACAAAAGCGGATAGACGATTATTATAACTATAAATAATTTTTAGAAGAAACATTTGGAAGTTTCATACATGCACAATTATTGAAATCGGCTCTCCAAAGATTTAATATTGTTAATTTACAATGTTTATGTATTGACATGTGTTTGTTCTTGTTATGCCAAAAATTGTATGTTCCTCAATTTTACGTCTATTCCTATTGCAAAAGCAGTAAGAGGGTGTGAGTCAATTTAGAGAAATTGAGTGTGCGTGAACTTTATTATTCACAATTTAAATAAAAAAACAATGAACTCATCGTACGCCATTTGATTGATATTCGCCTTAACAAGATAGTATCAATTGATTATAAATCTCTAGAACGATTTTTGAACTATTCAAAATATATCGAATAATTGAAATAATCATGCATCGTTTCTTGTAAATATGAGAAATGATAAATTATTATCGTCGAATAATGCATTCAATTGACTCATTATTCATATCTGGGAAAATTAAAGAAAATGTAATTTAAAGTAGAAAGAGGAGACTGTGGTAAATATTAATTAAAAATTAAAATGAAGACTCACCCCCTAATTACCACAAAAAACATTTTGAGTCTCGCGTTGATAATGCCCACGTATAAAGTGGGCGAAACACGTGTCCGCTCAATAAGTTTTTTGTGGTAATTAGGGGTGAGTCTTCTTTTTAATTTTTTAAAAATGTAATTTGCTGTGCATTCACTTATGTATTTATGATAATAAAAATATAAAAACAAAAGCAACAACAAAATCTCCATACTAAAATCAGTTTCTGGTGGAAAAGATCATTCCGGCTTTATATAATATTTTTTAAATAAATTTGTAATTTTTCTCGTTCCTCAGACTATTTTAAATAATGGTTTATGTTAAGAACAGGATGTTTTGTTTCTTCCACATAATTAATATGCAAAATTTTGTTTACATTGAGTGACAAAATTGACCGTTTAATAACTACAGATTCATCCACGAAAGACATATTCAAGCTTGCGTTTACAATAAAATATCTACCTAGCGGGCACTGGAATAGTGTTGTATTATCTGGTACATCAAAAAAGGTTAAATATGAAATTACGCATATTATTGACAGCATTCAGACTCTAATTCATTCAACTTTGTTCTACTAATGTCCTCATAGCTACACCTATTTTCTATTCGCTATGTGCACGTTGACGCCAGCGCCTGAAGTGTCGGTTTTAGAAACTTTACAGTGAATAAATCCAATTGCTTAACAAATTATACACTTTCAAAAAAAATAATTATTTAATACAATTTATTAAGTTTTATCCTGCAAACTATGCCACCATGTCAGAAAGCACTTTTTTCGTGTTCTGTAATTCATTGTTCAAATACAACGCGTAATTCAAGTTTCGAATTTTATTGTTTTCCAATCGCAAATTCACTGTTTCCACACAAATTACAGAGGCGACTAAATTCGTTAGGTGCAGTCCGAAGGCAACAGTATGTATAAGAATTTCGTTATTTTATGAATATATATTATTAAAGAAATAAACAATATATAACAGTATATTCTATAATATCTGGAAATATAATAAAACAAATATAATTTTTAAATACACATAGTTTTCTATTGAGCTATAAAAAACTAGACATTGATTAGAAGACTAATTAGAAATTAGATTGATGAATAATTTTCTAATCTTATATTATCATAACCTTATTTACATTTATTCAAAATTAACTTGCCTTCATTTCTACTTTATAGGGTGGTAAAGTAACTGAAGTTTGCCTGATGACACTACGCCTAATCAAAATAGTCACAACCATCTAATCTAATACTTCAATTCTCATGACATGAAGAACGGCCAAAGCTTTACCTTTCAGAATTGTTTGAGGACTAAATTTAATAGAGTAAGTTATCTTCAAAAAACCTAGTTTGAATAATTTTATTCATTATGATTATTATTATATAACCACTCCTCCTTGACTAGTTTAAATATTATGATATTTTTCCAACAAAACTATTTTATTTTAAATGTATTTAATTTAGCTTAAACGTATTTTTCTCACTGAGAAGTTTGAAAATTGGCCACAAGCAGCGCCACAGTCACTTTTGCACATAGCAAATAGGAGCGATGGAGATATCGTTTACATGATTAGAATGAATTTAAAAAAAGGGGTTACCACTATCTTGCATTTAAATAGGACTAATAGGAATCCTTGTAGTTTACCAGTAAAGTGTTGCGAGTTCCATCAGTCGTAGGGGCAGTGGAAATAATTGCAGGAGTGCCGCGCTTGAGATAATTCGTGGGAGTTTTACCGCGGTTCGTTGGACAATCCCTTCGCTGGTGATTCAAAAATTCACAAGAGTTGCAGGAACTATCTGTTCGCTTCAGTTTTGGGCTAGAATTTGTAAAATGTCCTGCCTCGTTGCAATTTAAACATTTGATTAATATCACCTCCAAAAATTAATGGAACTGGTGTGCTATAAACAGCTTTCATTTAAAAATAGCGATGTCAATTTCCTACGTTTTGTATGTCTGCAATTCGGAGTTTAAAAAGATTGTGCAGTGATAGGATGCAAGCTCGCGTTGTCAAACTAACAAAAGCAGGCAATATACGTATTCAAATATTGGTCTCAAAAATCGATTATCGCTTTTCGAACCAACGGTATGTGCTGGGATGATAATATTCAAATAACATTTCTTTACTAACACAGGGAATAGTGGTTTTATCAGTCTTTACAAAACGTCTCTATAATGCTATCAGCAGATTCACTTAAACAGGTTTTAATTCGTTATTTACGTATTTATGGTTTCGAGATCTTTTCCTGGTTTCAGTAATTTAAGGGTATACGAAGTTGGATGATACTATTCGAAATTTTTGAAAAATTCGAAACTTTCTCCGAATAGAAAATACTACAGATGGCGCAGTAAACGCCATCTGTAGCACGATGCTACATTTTAGGATTACGTATGCTCCAACAAGGTCCACTTGTGTGGATATCTACTTGCTGAAAACGAATCCCGGCGTAGCCAACCTCAACGTAACAGGCAGGTTAGCTTAATCGAATAAAATAATTAGAAGTGGTCTGTATTCTGTCGAAACTGCCAGACGCGGATCGTGATTTCGATCTTTTTGGATCTCATCAGCGTGTCGCAGACAGCTCCGACAAAACACAGACCAACTTTTACCTGCTGTCTTAACAGTGCGTTTTAGAAAATACTACAAATGGCGCAGTAAACGCCACGCCATACGTTGAGGTTGGCTACTACGGGATTCGTGTTCAGCAAGTAGATATCCACACAAGTGGACCTTGTTGGAGCATACGTAATCTTAAAATGTAGCATCCTGCTACAGATGGCGTTTATTGCGCCATTTGTGGTATTTTGAATCGGCAGTAGGCACCATTAATTCAAATTAATTTTAATAATAATAAAAAAATGGTAATGATACTGCCTAAGTAATAATAGAAAAATAAATTCACTGAAATAAATCATCAAAAATCAATCATTCTCGACACGTGTATAATAGTAGGTACCAGATTGCTTAGGATTCTTCGCATTCTCCATTTCAAAATATACAATATAATGTAATGTACAGCTTGACAAGAATAGGAAGAAGTTTCAGTTAGCAACGTTTATGCGCTGAAGAAAAATAAAGAAAATATTCGGAGGAAGAAGGATGAAATATGAAAGATTTCTCGCACGTATTGCATTGCAGCTCGTAGCGAAATAAAAGAAAAATGCATGTGAATTTAAGAAAGTGAACCATAATAATAACAGTAACAACAGTAACACCAAAATTAATAGCAAAAACGATAAAAACACACAAATCATAAGAACCAGCAGGAGTAATTGTGGTGTGTCCGAATGTTATCTGGCTAAACGGTCGAACGCTTCCACAAGCATTCAGTTTACCGCTCATCTGTAGGCGGTAACCATTCACACTTTTTCCTATTTGTGTCGACCTGTACGTAGTTATAAATATATAGAATCTCAGAAAAATGTTAGTGAGGCTCTTTGGTATCAGTTCGTCTTCAGTTACTATTATCTAGTGAAATTTATTAAATATGTGAAATTATTGTTTGGAAATAAATGGAAATATTAAAAATTCGAACAATTCCATATATTAAATATTTGAGTCGAATTTCGAAGAAGTTACCTAAATTAAAGGTTGTTGTATTAGTGAAAAATTGTGGTATGTGTATTGTAATGTTCGTGGGTTTAACAAAATTAACTTCCAAGACTGATAATGACAAAGGCTATTTATTTAGACTAATTATTAAAGAACTTAAAAACACTATTAAATTATTACTAAATTTAGGTTATGAATTATTCTATTTATTTACACTACTGTTGATATATCACTATTCACTGCGCTATTTATTTCACTGCTGCCACTGTCAATTTATTTCTGGATTCACTTCTGCAACGGCCAATTTATTTCTGATTATCTCGGCGATCGTCTCTTCCTCTAAATACTCTTTTGTTTATTTTCTGGAACCTTCTGGAAACATCTGGATAGTTTATTTTTTTCTTTAAACTGTGTAACTGTTTTCCCAGAACGCAGGTACGACACACACATTTACAAATATGGTGCACATGAAGAAAGGCGCCCACGGCTAGTTGGCGAATCGATAACCCGTTCACGCATACGTGTGCTCAATCGCACACAAACACACTCGTGCTCACTACTGTATGTTCCTCATATTTTGCAGTACTGAATTTAATTGAGAATTTATGTTGTTTCTTGCTTTTACGTTTTTAAATTTTTATGTTATTTTCCTACCGTTTGTCTAAATATAAAGGAGACATAAAGCCTCCATTACTCCATATAGTGTGAGATCCTTCGTAAAACAGATTCCAGGACTCTAAACTTTGTGCCTAGTTTAACAAGAGCTACGTGATCACCACAAACATACTGGAGTGATAGTAGTGTACCGTAACGAGTACTTTTGCTTCTACAGCAATTTATGGCTCGCTAGTCCTTTAGTTAGTTCATAATGAATCGAAATCGTGCATATACCAGATAAGGTTAATTAACGTATCCGAATCCAACCCCGAATCGCAATAATTAAGCTGACTCATTTAAATAATGCAATATTTTAGCAGCCAATCCTTGATATGATGTAGTTTTAAAGAAGTGTTAGGTAATTGTTCAGCATAAATAATTACAGCTGTGAAACTCTCAGCTGGCGTCTTTGATCTTTTGTCACCGTGTCCTCCATCTTCTTGGACCAACCATAAGCGTCTGGTCTAATAATTTACTGTGTTTGCAGAGAGTCGTATTTGAAAAAATATACAACCGATTATATAATTGGCAAAAGAGTTTAAGTGCAAGTGATTTATGTCTGCATTTTAGGATGTTCTCTAGTGTCAAATTTAAAAATTTTCCAATTCATATTTAATTTTCACTGTATCAGATATGTAACGTTTCGTAATTATCTTTTGCTTCACAAAAATTGAATTCATTTTTTAGCACCTCTAATATTTTTTGAATGATAAAATCTTGTTGCGTAGCGCGAATTGATGACTCTCGATATGCTGAAACATTTGTAAGTTTTGGTAAAACCCTGTTTGCAGATATCTGATATTTTTATTGTAACTGATTTCTTGAAATTCTTTCTCTCTCTTCCTACTCATTTTTAGTAAATAAGGGTATCTCTTCGTTAATCACTATGCAAGTTCTACCTATTATTTTGTTAATGGCTAAAAAGTAAAGTTAATATGTCAGTACTTAAGTATGTATTTTCATTTTTCATTTTTAATAAAAATAACATTCAATAATTAACATTAAGAATCAAAATATTTAATTACTAAACTGTCAGTATGGGTGATTGAATGACAACAATTAAGTTGTTATAATTATTTTGAAATATTGCTAAGAATTTCACAGCATTCTTAAAAGAAATTCAACGATTTCAGTAATTTAAAAATTAGAGGTGATGGATCTAGGAAACTGCTGTATTCAAAATAGAGTAAAATTATGCTTAAGACTATGAAAATACATAGAGGGTGTCCTATTTGAAAAAATTAACTTACGGTTGTTTGAAGTTAATTATCATCATAAGATCGTCAGTCCTAAGACTGGTTGGATACGCACCTTTCCTATCCTGCGCTAATCTTCGCATTTCCTTAAAGCTAGAGCAACCCATATCCTTAACTTTTGCGAACAGTAATCAAATCTAGGTCTACCTCTACCCCTCCTAACTTCCGTTTCTGCCTCTAATATGTCTCTGACTAGACCTTCATGCCTGAGAAGGTGTCCTACTAACCTATCTCGCCTATTTCTTATTGACTTCCATAGAGTCCTCTGTTCTCTTACTTTTTCTAATACCTCTTCATTTCTAACCTTCTCTATCCACGGTATCCTCATCATTCGCCACACTTCGAACGCTTCTATTTCTTTTCCGCCGCGCCCACTGTCCATGTTTCGCACCCGTATAGCGTCGTGGTCCAAACATACACCTTTAAGAATCTTTTTCGAATTTCTAAATTAACCGTTCGCGAGCATAGAAGAGACTTATTTTTATTGAAGGAATTAACCGTATGGGTTACTAAATATATAACACCTACTTTGAAAGTGTGTACTGGAAGCTTAATAGGAGTATAGGTATTTCTCTTGAGAATATTGTTTCTTCAGCTTTCTTACTGTATAAGATGCATGCTTTTTATTTTTTTAAATAACTTTTTTGACAAGGGTAAATTTTAGAAGTAGGAAGGCCTTATGAAAGTCTATCTAAAATCATAAGTAGAATTCAAAATTGCAATAATATACGGAGTGCCCCATTTGAAATAGCGAAATTGTCCAAATTTTCGAAATTTAAATAGAAGCACCTAACTTCCGAAATATTGTAATGGGTGGTCACTGTGAGATATACCCTGTTTATTATATTTAATACCATTTCTAACCCATGATGATGAAAAATCGAAGGGCATGCGTGATTGTTAGAATTACAAGATATCTTTGGAATGATACTTTAGTATATTTGAATTTCCGTGAAAATGTTCAATGCTTCAACCTTTCAGAATGTGATTTTCCCAAAATCCGATTTTAGTGCTCCCTTCTGCTCCCAAGATTTCATTCAAATTGATCCAATGGTGGATGGAATCAGGACAAGTTCCTTTAGAATGGAGATTTACTAGAACTCTAAATAGTTACGCTGTCGGTATCCTCTACACATTTTGTGATCTATCCAGTACACTTTCTGATTTAATTATTCGTGATTTAAGATTAAACTTGACCCGATTGCACAGATGTTCTGATTGCATTTATACCTACCTTCCTTGTTTGCTTGTTTTGTACTTTTTAGTTGTACCTATAATGCATTTACTAATTTAAACTTAGTATTTTTTACACCGCACTCGAGTTTTTCAGTTTTTTTTAATTACATAATTTATTGCTTTTGTTTCTTTGTAATGGTTTATTGTAAATAGAAATTGTAGGGTATCCATTTTTTTATATATGCGGTTTTAATAAACCTTTATTGAAATGTAGGTACATCTTACGTATCAGCATACATATATATTTAGTAATTACTTAAATGTTCAGTGTAGTAAAAAACACTTCGGTATACGAAAAGGTCTTGGTTTTTAACGTTCCAGTTATTTCCCGCCTGAGAAAAGGTCTTTTTGAATTCCATTTCGTTACCGCGCTTCTGTTTACAACACGCCGATGTGAAATCTAGAAAAAGAAATATTTTAACTACTACTGTGGTTGTAATGCTTTCATCTTTAAAATCGGCGTGGCGTTGTATGACCTTCAATCGGTATTTCATTAAGGTCCCTATACGCTTGCCTCATAAATTTTTTGAAACCCTTCCAGATTTGAGTGTTTTAACCTTGCTTGAGGTTGGGACGTGATATGTAGGTCAAAATGCCCATTCTTTTAACAGCTTGGGCCTGCAAATTAAGTTTGAATGAAACGATGTTATCATTGATTTCCAACGCTTGACTGGCTTTGAGCCAGATAAACGGAATATAAGCGAATATTCAACAATGTATGTCACTTATTTAATTTTGCTCGCTTTCAAGTATGTATGTAATAGAATTCGATAACTACATTAATATAAAATATCAATTGTTACTACAAACATCTATTGTCGTTTTCTCTTCTTTATGTCTGTTTATTTTAATGGGAAACAATTAAATTTTATTTCTTTCTACTTTATGCCAAGAATACGAATTCATTTGATATATAAAAATTATTTAATAGCATGTATATTCAATTTAATTTATAATTTTATACTACAGACAATATACCGTTATAGTGATATTTCCAACCAAGAAGAATAATTTACGGAACTTATATTTGGTTGGTGATTTGTCGAAACTGTCCATGGTGTGCTTCTCAGATGCTAATAAGCATCCAATCCTGGTCACCCACAGAGATTTTGTAGTCTTGCCCTACAACCAACGTCGACCTGCTCTAGTTGAGATCGGATTAAACATTACTCTCATTACATCTTATCGCCGTCAAATGTGGAATTTCAGTAGAGCAAACTGGGAATCATTTTCAATAAGCCTCGATAACCACCTAAAGCGGTTCCCTCCTGTAACCATAAACTACGACTGTGGGTGCAGTGTCACAAAGGTCATTGCCAGAGTTACAAAAAAAAATATATATCCCTGGGTGGAATGAGCAAAGCGAAGGACTGTATTCAGATTTTTTTTGAGTTAGGAGATCGTGATGTAGCCGACGAACTACTTCATAGGCTTGACGCGGTAAGACATCAAAACTGGACTGAGACTGTTGAAAACCTCAATTTCATTACATCCAACAGATAAGCTTATTTATTGCTTCGCAAACTAGGAGGGATTCACAAAAACAAGAAGTCTCATCACACCTAATGCAATTATCTCTAACATTGTTGCTATCAGTAGAGAATCTCGGGATTTTCCTCACACAAATAAAATAAGAAGGCAACTGAAACAACTTAAAAGATCTTGTGCGCCCTGTTCGTGATCACTTACCGTCGAAGAAATGTTGTCCGCCATATCATAAATGAAAACCAGAAAGGCTTCCGGTTTTGACAGTATCCATTCGTTGCTTCTTCTGAATAGTGATTTATACACCAGGGAATTGTTAGTAGGTACGTTTTCTTTTACCAACGTGGTACATACAGGGAATAGTTATGCCCAGTATGCAGATAACTGGGTCATAGCTGTCAAACATATAGGTCGAAAAGATCCATTCTAACGGCGGATTTGCCCATCCTGGGACAATAGTTTCGCAAGTGGTGATTTCAGCCCAGTGCATCTAAGACATAAGTGAGCTGCTTCCGTCTCAATAATAAAATGGCTAGCAGATTCTTCTTACGATCCAACAAAAATCACACGGGAACCTTTAGGCTTTGACCTACCGTGCAACACAACAGAACCATGGCAACACCATCTAGAAAGCAGGACCGGAGTACGAACGTCTGACGTCTTGCAAGCCCACGGTCGTTCGCTTGTCACAATTTAAGTGTATTGTATTTGTTGGCAATTTATATAAGTAATTAATGGGTTGTAAGAATCCCTAAATACACCGCATTTGTTTTTGTGTTTAACTAACAACAGAGTTTCAAAACCATCCGCTTTTTTTTGCGAATCGGTACGGTACAATTCGCGTAATTATTACCCCTGCGGAACATTAACAGATATTAAAGATTACCGCGTATTACATGTTTTAAGGTTTTAATTTTTTTTATTTCTAAACCAGTGTAACAAAAATGCTGTAGTGTATATTACTGATGTACTAGTGCGTAAAACAAGAGGTCCGGATTTGATTCCCGGCAAGGGAGTGAAAGCAGCACCAATTTTTCCTCATTAATTTGAGGTTATCTGTAGTGGTTAAAATTAATTCACTAATACATTAAATTAACGCTACCAAAATTCAAAGTATCTCATTAAATAGCTAGGTTTTAAATTAAAGGTGATGTTTATCGTATCAATATTCCGTGACGTCAAAAGCGTAAATAGAATTATTTTACGTAGTCCATTGCTGATTTCATGTGTTAGGCAAAATTTTGCCAACACGCAATAAGCAATTTTGATTCGGCGTAACATGTACGCACATACACAAAAGTAGGTACATTTTATATATTTCATTACTTAATTCATTAAATATAATATGATAACATTAAAAATAGATGCCAAATAACCGTAAGATCTGCCGAAAAAACATAAATAATTAAAAGCTGTCAAGTAAGAATCGAATAGAGGGTTCAGTATCATTGAAATTTTATCGATACATTTTATTTATCAAGTTTTAATATTAAACTATTCATTTTATTTACTTCTTAATCAATCGTCAGTAAAGAATAAATAAACGTAGGATCACGACTCAATTGTTTTTTTGCAGTTTTTTCACGTACCTAATGGCGCAAATTGATAAAAATCTATAAAAAGATATCTGACAACAGTGATTTTGGTATTCTTTAAAGTTAATAGGAAATAGAAAAACAATGAAACCATGCGCTAGTACAAGATTTCATTTAGGCGGACGGGGGGAGCAATTTTATGTGGGTTTATCTACCTTCCAATAAATTCGTTCAAAAATAAAAAAAATGGACAATGTTTTATTTTATTATCTATTTAAATGCAAGTAGAATACGCATTTAAGTAAAGTTTGATCGCAAACTGTACTTAACAATAATAAAATAAATGTACAGAAAGTGATAATAATAAATAATAACAATAAATCAAGGTATGTAATCTGAATAATTTCAAACTAACCTAAATCTAAATTTTAAACCTTTTAATAATACGCTTTATTATTCCTGGTTGCTTTGAATTTTTCGATCAGGCATAAAAGACGAAAACGATCTTTCCGATGGTTCCAAATGTAAACGCCAAGAAATATTCTTACTTGTTATTTCCAATTTTAAGATTGTCACGCAGGCACGGTCATAAAATCTATGTAACCCTGCTTTCACACAGACGGTTTTCTAACGGCAACCGTGCCGTGCCGTGCTGTAATTTCGTTTTGCTTTGCGTTCACACTGCACACGGTTTTTCAAGGTTTAGTTTTGTTTTGATACATGACCAAAATGGACGAAAGAAAAAAACGCATGTTGTTACTAATGATATGGCATAATCGCAGAAAAACACAAAAAACAAGAAGATTTTGGATTCATCCACTACTTGAAAACAGACAATTGATGGGTGAATTTGTAACATTATTTCATGAGCTACGAGAGGATAGCTCCAAATTTTTTAATTATTTTCGAATGTCCATTAGGAGTTTCGATGAATTATGCGTAAAATTGCAAGATGATTTAAAAATTAGTAATAGTCATCAAAATTAATTGACAATGATTACGCTTTATTTAATATCAAGAGGGAAATAAAAAAAAATTGA
>NW_020438921.1:567100-571406 GCF_000699045.2 Agrilus planipennis
ATACAAGTGACATATTTGATTAAGAAAATATAATATAATGAAAACTGTAGTTTGTTATGCATTTCCGGTATCTACCAGGGCAGCCCAGTTTCTTATTTCTGAAAATAATTTTTGATTTTAAAACTCAAAAATCTGGAACGCTTTTATATACTAAAAAAATAGTGCAAAATCAAAGCCAAGATAGGAAGAAAAGGCGTTTATTTCTTTAACGAACACCAAAATTATTCCCTTTAAAGTAACAGCTTTATCTCAGGACAGGTTTTTGGATTAGTAATAATTCAATACATAATTAAAAACCAGGTGGAAAAACAATAAAATTGTGTTGACCGAATTAATGTTTTAATATCATGTAGTGTCTGTAACGGTAACATACCTGCTAAAGTAGGAGGGCGGTTTTATCATTACATCAAGATGTTGTGTAAAAACAAAAATAATTGTGTGGTTTTATGAAACAACGATACAAGTGAAACTTTTCGGATTGTAGGCTTTTAACTGTTAATTTTCGGAAAATTATTCGATTTAGGGTATTAAAATTAAAATTGCGTTCTTAATCTTATTTTAATGATTGGAAAATGGCAATGATAATGGGAAATCAATAGTAGACAAGATATCCAACTGTAAATTTTAATTTCAATCTGCGTATGAGAGTACGGAGTACATAATAAATTCAGATGTTAAAAACTGCGAACAATATTTACTTAAATCATTGAATCACTTTGAACTTCAGTTATTTTAAAAATATTTTCATCTTCGCTTTGAGTTTCACAGTCTATAAATGTAATTGTCATTCACTTGCACGAATGAGTGAGAATATTAATGCTACACGGTTAGCTGCGAGCCATGGGCACCGCCATATTGGTCTTGGCTGCTCCACCGAGCGCCTTTAATGTTTACTTCTACTCCTCGGCCGGCTGTAAGCAACATGCAATAAATGGGCGAAAAAATTTGAGGTGTAATAAAAGTTTCACTTTAAAACTTCTAACATATGTATGTATTTCGTAAACGGGTACTTGCTCATAATATATAGTAAGAGGGAGGGAGAAGTCTATTAACACATTCGATTTTAGACGTTGCCAGATCAAAGGAATTAAGAATCAAATTTATAGGGAAAATCGGATATAATTTATAATGTAATTTAATTTGTGTACTAAATGAATTCATGTTGTCTACAATTTACCTGCACATTGGAAATTTCTTTAAATGTTTGTGAATAAATAAAGGAAGGTCTTCCTTTTTTAAATTAAATGATATTTTTTTATTTAAATATCACCAAAGAATCTCCAGGGTAATACAAAGAAATTTCAGTGTAAAATCTAGGGAACAAAAAAATATTTGGCAACATTGATTTTTTGCTGTAGAAACGTGCGATAGGAACTTCCGAAAATAAAATTATTATTAACTGCAAATGATACCCATTTCTGAAGGAGTTTCGGTGAGAATTACATCCAGAACCACACTAATGGACCATTTTAAGTATATATGTGGGTATTGAAATATATCCGTGAGCAGTTTCGTATTGGCAATATATTCTGAGTGATTCAGAGGCTTCTTCCACCAGTGTGTATCAGCATATAACGTTTTTGAGAGCAAACTTTTATCCAGAGGCAATTTCCATACTACTGAAAGCCGGTCGTCTGAACTTTATAACGGTTAACATTTGACATCGATTTTATTGAAGGGATCCTTCTTCTCGAGACGAGCTTTTTCGCCAACTAACACGATATGAAAAATTGAATTTCAAATATCTCCGATAAAGAATGTTACATAGATAACTGACGTGATTTTTGTTGGTTGTGTAGGTAACTTCGATCAATTCCCATTAATATTGTTTCAAAAGGTACACGGATAATTTTTGTTACTAACAATATGATTATTTTCATGTCATATACATAGCTTTACGTAACCAGCAGCACTTACAAAAATGCGCTTTTTTTACAGTTAATTCTATTGGTTCTTCTCAAACGGTTAATTATGACTATTTATATTAATTACCTATTCGAATATAAATTTTTAATTAAAGGAATTTAGATGAAAACATTATTACTTAAATGCTTTATGGCTATTTTCTATAAAGAGGATTATATGGGTAAATAAAGTAAACCAAGTCAAAAAACATACAATTTTCGAAATAAAGTTTATTTAGATCTAAAACTTTATTTTAAGATTATTTCATCATGATCAGGCAAACAAAACAGAAAACTTTTGTAGTGTTTAATACAAACAGCATATATAAGAGTTCGTAGATACATTGCACTTCATTGTTTATCATGATTTATAACAGGTAATGAATATCTGCAAATGCAACGAAATAATAATAAGACGATTAATTGGAATTTGAATCACAATAATAACTACAAATAACATAATCTTTTATTGTAACACATTTAATTGATTATCCTTTTTACAAACATGGTTCAAAAATAAAAAAATCATTTCTTTGAATATCACTGCTCCTGTTATCGAACGACAAAAGCATTCTTTATGGAATAGCTTAAATATCAGTATTTGTTTAGCAACTGAATAACAAGTTGTTCTTCCTCCTCCCAATTACACTTTATCACTGTTAAGGGGTTCCAATTGACCTTCTTCTTTTTTATCGACAACCTTTTTTCTTCGGAAGCATGTAGTGAAGCAAGTGTCATTTTTACCAAACTCTTCTCCATCTTGTATGCTCTCAGGCATTGGCGCCCCCATAGTTTCAGGTAAAAAGAGGGTAAGCGCGCCTGAAATCAAGGCTATAACTGCGAATACAATGGCTGGAAGAGTGGGATCGAAAGAATCAAGAAGGGTCACAAGAGGAGTTAATGTACCAGAAAGCCTGGCGCACATAGATCCGAGACCTAATGCAGAATTTCGTATTACAGTCGGAAAAAGTTCTGCGGAATAATTATAAACTATTGCGAAAGAACTGGAAATGAGAAATTTTCCAATCATAGCGGCCGAAATAGCCCCTACAGTAGCAGGAGTCAGTTTCGCAGCTGTTATACAGCAAATACCACCAGTAATCATATAGAAGGCTATGAGTGGCCTTCGACCAGCTCTATCCATTATAGTTATTAATAGAACATAACATGGCAGTTCTACAAGTCCAGAAAGGAATAACATAAGGAATGGATTTCCTTCAAGTTTCCCAGTACTAAGAGAAAGACCATAGTAGGCCAGAGAATTTGCAAACCAGCATAAACAAATATTTAGTGTTTTCTTCCGAAGATTCGGTGTGCGGAATAAATCAGAAATACCTCCTGAAGATATATCACTTTCTTCCGAAACGTTTTCAACTCTAGGTGGTGCTTCATAGTCAGCTTCGTCTAAATGTATCGCACTCCCGTTTATTTTAAGGCCTTTCTTAATAATAATTACTGCCTCTTTTGTTCGACCCTGCATCCATAACCATCTGGGAGATTCGTCCATAAGCCACCAGTGACCAATCAGTAGAAGTGTATGAAGACCATAGATGACTTGAAGTATTTGTCTGTCTTTTATTAGCGCACCCCAACCAGCAACCATCATTATACCAATTGCGAATGTGAATTGGAAGAAAACTCCGCATGCAGTTCGTTTTGACGGACCTACGAGTTCCATGGTAAGAACGAAGCCGGTAATATAACTACCTGCAGATCCGAAAATGCCGTAGAAGTATCTTAATACGAGAAAAGCGTAATAGTTAGAAATAAAGGCAACTGAAACACTGAAGATGAGGGTGAGAACAGCAGAAATGCAAAATATAGTCTTCCTCCCATATTTGTCAGCCATATTTCCAAGGACAACAGCTCCCGTAAATACACCGAACATATACACAGACTGAGCGACAGCTCCCATCCATCTTCTATGACACACAAAGTCCCATTCCGTTGCTCTCGATGACGGGTGGTATGTGGGATCGTAGATCCAGGCATTACATAACATTGATTCGTTTCTTTCGTTGTAAATGTGACATGTATCGAACTCTCCTGTGGGAAGCCTAGGAATGTAGAGAGCTAGGTCGACATTTGTTATGTTCCAAATTGAATCATTTGCATCTAATTCTGGGATAAAACATCTGAAATAGAAGGTGAAAGTTAAACGGTGAACGGTTGGTAACTATTTAAATCCTTAAAATATTCTCTTGTTAAATCATAAGCCGTAAACTAAACAGCCACTTACGGTACCTACGTCTACATATAAAGATTTGGCAGCAAAACTAAAGCCTGTAGTTCATTTAATATAATAGACCAATTTTAAAAAGCGGTATTCAAAAGAATATAATTAAATGGGTGGAAAAAAAGAATGTAAAATGTAAATTATTTACCTGTGATCAGGTGAATTT
>NW_020438921.1:577240-581912 GCF_000699045.2 Agrilus planipennis
TTTTTAACAAAAAAGAAAACATGTTTTACCATCATCACGAATCTTAAAGAATTGTACTGTATTCGATAAGAAATTTGTTAATTTAAATGAAACAAATTGGCTTACCAATTTTTTTTAGCCGAAAGGGCATGACATACCTGCTTAAAGGGTGTGAAAGAAGGTGAAATTTCATCATTATCGCGTAGATACTTTTTATGATGAAGAAGGTAATTTCATTACCGAAAAGTACTTTGGACGTTCAGTGTCGTGTTTTGGAGTTGGAGTTTGGGTTCTTTATATGTATATTGTTCCATGGTTTTGTTTAAAAATCGATAATTATTAGTACTATGTCCATTGTCCAAGCAAAAAAGAGAGATGTTTTGCGGAAATAGTTTTCTCAAAATTCAATATACATGAAATATCATTATTTTCCTATTCGTCGTTACTTAGTTAATTGTACAAAGTGAACACCCGCCTTCCAGGAACATACTTCGTCGTACTTTTTTTGTTAGTGAATCAGAATGTATTGGTCATTTTATATACTTATATTATATGTACCTCTATATTTTATTTAACGAAAACATTTCAAACAACTTCAAAAATTAAAACGAATTCCTTTTTTGTAACCAGCCACAGTATAATTTATAATAGTAATATAGCTATTTGTAGTTTAGTACGTTCTATATTGATTTTTAGATAATAATAAATATTTATTTATATCTCTTTGCACATCATTTTGTGTTGCCTTATAATTTTAATACTGCATTACATATTCTTTATTTAAGTATTAGGTTTATCAATTCATTATTTCGTAAAAAGTAAAATAAGATACGTATTCATTTTATAAAGGAACATTTGCTTGACTTTACTTGGTTTATTTCCGTAATGGAAATTAACTGATATAACAGCTGTTTAGAGTTTGTAACAGCATCTAATTATAACTTGCTAAAAGTAAAATAATTTGTTGGCAAATATAAAAAAGTCCTGTATGTAATATTGTCAATACAGTAGGTGTTTAACGATAAGTCTATTTATAATCTCGAATAATAGCTACAAAGCTGGTGGCAGAAAGAATTGTAAAACATTATCTTGTATGGTAGAAGTTTTAATTATAAAAACCGCAAATGCTAACTTCTGGCATAGGCAATACCATTGTCGCTGCATTATCAATTAATAAATTATTAATCATATAAAAACGATCCTAAATCATTTGTTAGCATTTTTCCATTTTTGCACTGTTAGTTCCTAAAAAGACCAGTTTATCACCAGACGTATGCATATGACCCTGTATGAAAGGAAAGGTAATTAATTTTTTAGTCAAACCATGCATATAATACAATTAATTTAGTTTATTAAACCCTTAAAAAATAAAAATTGTAATTATTTGTTTGTTAATGAAATTTACAGGGAAAGTTAATTGGGTGATAAAAACCGAAAAAAGAACTCTCACTCGATGTTTATTGTAACAAAATGTGAAAATAAAAAAAAAAAATATTGCGTTTTTAAATTGCTAATTTGTTTCTAATTTTTATTCAATTATAGTTTGTTACAAAATAATGAATTAATGGGATTGGTTTACCACAACCTTGCGGGTTAATTTTGAGATCACTGCAGAGCATCTTACTATCATCATCATAAGGTCGCCAGTCCTAAGACTGGTTGGTCACGTACCTCTGCTCTTTCCTATCCTGAGCATATTTGCAAATAGTAATCTAATCTAGGTCTAGCTCTATTCCTCTTAACTCCTGTTTCTGCCTCTAATATGTTTCTGACTAGCCCTTCATGCCTGAGAAGGTGTCCCACCAATCTATTTCGCCTATTTCTTATTGACTTCCATAGAGTCTCCTGTTCTTTCTAATACCTCTTCATTTCTAACCTTTTCTATCCACGGTATTCTTACCATTCCCCTGTAACACATTTCGAATACTTTTCTTTTCCCCCGCGCCCTCCGTCCATGTTTCACACCCGTACAGCGCCGTACTCCTAACATACACCTTTAACAATCGTTTTCGAATTTATAAATTGACTATTCGCGAGCATAGAAGTGACTTCTTTAAATTGAAGGGGACTCGAACCTGCACTATCCTCTGCTTACTACTCTTTCCGTCCTGATTTATCTGACTTCCTCAATATCGAAAATCAGCCACTTCTTGTAATTTTTGGTTTCCTACTTTTATATTCGCTTTTTTCCTACGTTTTTGTCCCTTTGCATACCAGTATTTTTGTTTCTTATACAAGACTGTTTTGTCAACACCGCCTCCATTTTATTCAAAGCTATCTCTAATTCCTCCTTGCTAGATGCTAACACTGCTATATTATCTTCAAATCTAAGCATACCAATCTTTTGTTCCTGTTTACCTGTTAGCGGAGGGTGGAATTTATGTTGGCGAAGGGTGGAATTTCCCTGATCGTAACGTGATTACATAAGGGCCATCTGGAAACGCACGCATAGACGCGAGATGCATTTGCGCAACAGGCACTTATCCTGCACCCTGCAGGGGCAATGTGGGATAGTCAGTCGTAGAAGTATGGATGTACAAAACGGACAATTTCAAAAGCTTGAACAAGGTGTTATGATAATTTGGTTTCTGTTTTATTTAGACAAATTAACATAATATATAGGGTGTCTTACGGTGACGGCCCATTAGAATATTTCAATAACTACCTCGAACTAAGTTTTAAGTTTATCTACTGCTATTTTAGAGGGACAATTCCATGTCTAGGTCTGCTAGTGTTCGGGATATTTCAACTTTATCAAAAAAAAAAAATGCTTTTCCATTGTCTAACTCAAAATTGCTTATTTCTTACATTATGCACGCTGAAGCATTGATATTTGGAAGGAAGATAGGGGAATACCCATTATTTATTACAGTTACGTTAAAAGTTGTTTAATATTGTACAGAGTCATAGAACATTAACGCCAAATTTGCGTAAGTTCCAACCATCAAAGCTTTTCTTTAAATGGAATGCGCTGTATATTTTTTCAGATTCAGTTGTAGAATTTCTTCCTCTCTCTATCCATATTACACTTCCTTACACCAATCTGTTTTAGTTTTCCTGTTATTTACGTTCTTTATTGTAAGTACCTACCACGAGTGTATCACTTTCTTTATGTAAAATTACGATTAGATAATAAGTACAGACTTCCATATTTTTATCAAATATTGTTGATGGGTACTTAATAAACTTTTATAATGCAGGGAGAAAAAGAAATGTAATACTCTTGAAAGTATTAATTTATCTATAAGTACGAAGAAAATAGCAGTCCGTTTAATGTCATTATCTTAGGAGTTAATTGTGATAGCTTTCTTGATTATTTTTAAGTAGTTAGGTACCATATTATTTTGTGCAGTATGCTAAGTCATTTTCCTGCTATGTTCTCTGACACACGGTATTTTTAATTTAATTAATTTATGAACAGCATTAGGTGGAAATTTTTAATCATTAAAGACAGTACAATTGTAGGGATAGATGTGCAAGGGCAAAAGATTAGTATGCTTAGATTTGCAGATGATATAGCAGTATTAACATCTAGCAAGGAGGACCTAGAGATAGCTTTAAATAAAATGGAAGCGGTACTGACAGTTCAGTATGAAAATAAATAAAAGTAAAACTAAAATACTGATATGCAAGGGAAGAAAAAGTAGGGAAAGAGCGAATATAAAGATAGGAGACGAAAAATTAGAAGAAGTGGCTGATTTTAGATACCTAGGAAGTCAGATAAGTGAGGATGGAAGGAGTAGTAGGGATATAAAGCAGAGGATAGCGCAGGGTCGTGTCGCCTTTAATAAAAAGAAGTCACTTCTATGCTCGCGAACGGTTAATTTAGAAATTCGAAAAAGGTTGTTAAAGGTGTATGTTTGGAGCACGGCGTTGTACGGGTGCGAAACATGGACAGTGGGAGCGGCGGAAAAGAAAAGGTTAGAAGCGTTCGAAATGTGGTGTTATAGGCGGATGATGAGGATATCGTGGGTAGAAAAGGTTAGAAATGAAGAGGTATTGGAAAGAATAGGAGAACAGAGGACTCTATGGAAGTCAATAAAAAATAGGCGAGATAGGTTGGTAGGACACCTTCTCAGGCATGAAGGTCTAGTCAGAGACATATTAGAGGCAGAAACAGGAGTTAGGAGGGGTAGAGGTAGACCTAGATTAGATTACTGTTCGCAAATAGTTAAGGATGTGGGCTGTTCTAGTTTTAGGGAAATGCGAAGTTTGGCTCAGGATAGGAAAGAGTGGAGGTACGTGTCCAACCAGTCTTAGGACTGATGACCTTATGATGATGATGAATAGAAATAAGTGACGCAATTTTGCAATAACAATAATTTAATGAAATATCAATGTGAAAATTAATTTTCAATTTTACATCCACTACAAACTACCTCAGGTTAATGAGGGAAAATTTTTTGTTGCTCTTGTCATCTCTCCTAGCTTAGTGGTCAGACCACTGATGCGTAAAGCCAACGGTCCCGGGTTCGATTCCCGGCGGGGGTGTGACAACGGCAACCAAAGTGTTTTCCTCATTAACCTGAGGTAGTTTGTAGTGGATGTAAAATTGAAAATGAATTTTCACATTAAGATTTCATATTAACTACTATTTAAATTTTCACATTAAGATTTCATATTAACTACTATTAAAATTAATAAAAAATGTCAAAATAATCTAATGGATTCACGTTGTCTCGAAAAATTAAAG
>NW_020438922.1:0-758 GCF_000699045.2 Agrilus planipennis
GACCAGTTAAACAATTATTTTGAAAGATGTTAAAGGTGAATGTATTACATAAAAATGTGGGAAATAATGTACAGGCAAACGGTTTTTACTGCAGTTCAAATGAAACCTAATTTCATTGTCAAAAACCCAAAAACCACGTACAAATGTTACACATAGAAAAGCGCAACTCAATTTTCGATCAGTTATAGAATTATTAATGGCGAATGTAGTACATAAAAATGTGGGGAATAATGTGAAGGTAACAGTTTTTGACTGCAGTTTAAATGAAACTTAATTTCATTGTTAAAACCCGAAAAATCACGTACAAATTTTAAACATAGAAAAGCGCAACTCAATTTTCGACCTGTTAAATCATTATTTTGAAAGATGTTAAAAACGGATCTAATACTTAAAAATGTGAGGAATAATGTACATGCAAATGGTTTTCACTGCAGTTTAAATTAAACTAAATTCAATTGTTAAAACGCGAAAATTATGTGGAAATTTTAAACACAGAAAAGCGCAACTCAATTTTGGACCAGTTAAAGAATTATTTTAAAAGATGTTAAAGGTGAATGTACGAGGGTGGATTGATAAGTTTCCGGCCTAACCAAGAGATGACGCCACTAGGCCTACCTTGAGGTGACATTCTATAGTACCATCCTTGGATAGCTTGTAGCTATAGTTTCAGCCCGATCTCCTTGCTAGTGTAGGTTTGACAGCACGCTGAACAAGACGCCTCTGTGGTTTTCGTAAAAATGGAAAAGCAGGAAAATCGT
>NW_020438922.1:2269-73473 GCF_000699045.2 Agrilus planipennis
TCAAGACTGCTTAGACACGCACCATGAATGTAGGAAATGAATCATACCTACGCCCAGGTTTTATTTAATACCTATTCAGTTAATATAAAACAACTTCAAAAACTAAACTCACCCACAAAAACTTCTTTTTCAAACAGTTGCACTTGCCATATTTATCACAAAACACAATGAATATTATAATCCTTAGGTAATTAAATCCTTTTTTGGCATAACATTTAAACTGATGGTTAAACAAGATGGAACTCGATTCAACATTCAACTATTGTCTATAACGTGATAGATTCTGTTTCGATAACTATTGTCTATAACGTGATTAATTCTGCTTCGAAATTGATAAAAGTAACTATAAAAAGATGATTGTGCGATTAAAAAAAGTACGTTCATTCGTTGATTTGTTCTAAAGTCATGAAAAGGGCAAATCGAGTTAGTAATATACTTGGTGTGATCAGAAAAGCAACAGTATAGGTACGAGGCGCACCTAATGAAATAGAGAAGAACTAATTAAATATACTGGAAAAGGCACTATAACAACAGTATTAATATTTTAGGATAAATAACTGCGCATTTTCTAACAGACTTTAGGTTCTTCAAAAATCACATATACGTATCTTATTTTTAAGTTAATGGATGTACTTAAAACTTATGACAGAACTTACCTGTAAGGGAATTGCCAATTAGTGGAAAATACAGGGGTAATACACCGCCGGACTTACAGTCGCCCGTTTGGCCTATTCCACCTAATAACGCTTTGCTATAGGTACCCTCACTAAGCGTCTAGGCAGTCAACCTACGATCTGCGACCGTATTACCGCTAAACTAACAAACAGGCTTTGTCTTATATATCGTTCCAATGCGAAAAATAATGGTGAACAGTTACACTTGAATTAATTTTTAAACCTAAAAACTTGAAAACATGGACATTCTGCTGTACAAAATGCACTATAACCACAATTCTAAAAACATTTGTAGAAGGAATTTTTAATTAAATAATAAGAATTGCTTATTTTATATTAATTGAATTAATATGCTTAAAATTGTAGCTAAACTGCTTGCAAATTACTGAAATGTATGAAAAAGTTGAAATAATTCCCTCATCAAGAGCAAAACTCCACAATTATATCTTAACCACCGAAATTTTGAGAACAAAGACCAAGTTGGATAACTCACCGGAAAGTGGTTTTGGGTACTTATGAGAAATTCTCCACATTATACAAAATACTGCATTGGTTTTTTCCATGGGTAACACATTCTAACATGATAATAATAAATGTTTTAATAATAACTTTTTTTATATCAAATAAAAAGTTTACGTCTCTTTAGCAAACACACCTATAGATATTACTAGATATTTCACTTTCGATTTCGTAACATTTATCGCTACCCGAATCGCCAAAAATTATAATTTTTCGAAAACTGTTGCACAGAAACATTAATGTCCGAAAATCGTAAACAACTGCGGAATTTTCCAGTTTGTTACGTATGTGAAAACACAGTCAGCAGAGCCAGAACTAAAAGACTGGTGGCGCAATCGACGACCGTAGTGTGGAGAGCTTTTGAACTAAAACTCGCAATTACCAACAATTTTTCTCCTGTTATAGAATTATATTGGATGTTTCAAAAGATGAAAGTTACGTTAAAAATTGTAGGGAATAACGTAATAATAGTTTATGACTGCAACCTGCAGTTTAAATTAAACCTAATTTCATTGTTAAAAAGCGGAAACCATGTAGAAATGTTAAACATAGAAAAGCGCAACTCAATTTTCGACCTGTTAAATCATTATTTTGAAAGATTTTAAAGGTGAATGTAATATACAAAAATATGGGAATTAATGTATTTGCAACAGTTTTTGACAGCAGTTTACATTAAACCAAATTTCATTTTTAAAACCCCAAAAACCACGTAGAATGTTAAACATAGAAAAGCGCACTCAATTTTAGACCTGTTCAACAATTATTTTGAAGGATGTCAAAGGTGAATGTAATACATAAAAGTGTTGGGAATAACGTGCCGACAAGAGTTCTTGAGTGCAGTTTAAATTAAATCTAATTTCATTATTAAAACGCGAAAACTACGTAGAAATTTTAAACATAGAAAAGCGCAACTCAATTTTCTACCTGTTAAACAATTATTTTAAAAGATGTTAAAGGTGAATGTAATACATAAAAATGTGGGGAATAATGTGAAGGTAACAGTTTTTGACTGCAGTTTAAATGAAACTTAATTTCATTGTTAAAACCCAAAAAACCACATACAAATGTTAAACATAGAAAAGCGCAACTCAATTTTCGACCAGTTAAACAATTATTTTAAAAGATGTTAAAGGTGAATGTAATACATAAAAATGTGGGGAATAATGTGAAGGTAACAGTTTTTGACTGCAGTTTAAATGAAACTTAATTTCATTGTTAAAACCCAAAAAACCACATACAAATGTTAAACATAGAAAAGCGCAACTCAATTTTCGACCAGTTAAACAATTATTTTAAAAGATGTTAAAGGTGAATGTAATACATAAAAATGTGGGGAATAATGTGAAGGTAACAGTTTTTGACTGCAGTTTAAATGAAACTTAATTTCATTGTTAAAACCCAAAAAACCACATACAAATGTTAAACATAGAAAAGCGCAACTCAATTTTCGACCAGTTAAACAATTATTTTAAAAGATGTTAAAGGTGAATGTAATACATAAAAATGTGGGGAATAATGTGAAGGTAACAGTTTTTGACTGCAGTTTAAATGAAACCTAATTTCATTGTTAAAACCCAAAAAACCACGTACAAATGTTAAACATAGAAAAGCGCAACTCAATTTTCGATCAGTTAAACAATTATTTTAAAAGATGTTAAAGGTGAATGTAATACATAAAAATGTGGGGAATAATGTGAAGGTAACAGTTTTTGACTGCAGTTTAAATGAAACCTAATTTCATTGTTAAAACCCAAAAAACCACGTACAAATGTTAAACATAGAAAAGCGCAACTCAATTTTCGATCAGTTAAACAATTATTTTAAAAGATGTTAAAGGTGAATGTAATACATAAAAATGTGGGGAATAATGTGAAGGTAACAGTTTTTGACTGCAGTTTAAATGAAACCTAATTTCATTGTTAAAACCCAAAAAACCACGTACAAATGTTAAACATAGAAAAGCGCAACTCAATTTTCGACCAGGTGAATGCTATTAATTTCTAAATGAGGATGGGGGTGGGCTCAGCTGACTGAAGGTACTTTTAAGGAATAGGATGCCATTTTTTAGGATAGCGATAAAGGTGTGACAAAGGAAGGTAGTGAGGGGTTGATAAATATGGGATTGTAGTGTAGTAGTACCAGCAGAATGGAAATGAAGGTGATTGTGCCGGTTTATAAAGAGGAGCGAAGGAAAAATGTTAAAAATTGTAGGAGTATAACAACAATAGATACTGCTTATAAAATTAAATGTAGGTTGGAGGATATGATTGTAGAAAATATTATATTAAGGGAAGCACAACTTGGGTAGGTACAGAAAGCGAAAGGGAACAATCGATGCGATTTTTTTGTTAAAGAACGTAATTCAGTCATATTTAGAGATAAAAGAAGTATACAAAGTCTTTGTTGATTTAAAAAGAGCGTATTATACAGTGGACAAGGGAGATTCGTTAAATATTTTAAGGGTAACTGACTTAGAAGAAGGAATTATAGAATAATAGCGAAATAGCTGGCGTAATAAGAATAAAAGGAAAAGAAACATGAAAATTTTAGACGGAGAAAAGAATAAGGGAGGGGTGTAAATTAAGTGCGCGTTTATTTAACATTATATTTAAGTAATTTGGAGAAAAAGTTGAGCAAAGTAAAGGGAATGGGATAGTAGTGAGAAGGAGGAAAATTTGTTCGTTGTCTAGTGCCGATGACATTGCTTTGTCGTCTACAAATCATAGTGCATTGACAGAAATGATGAGGGTTCTAAAAAATATTTAATAAGGATTGCAATTGAATGTTACTAAGACAAAATAGGCACATGAAATTTGGATAAGTATATAAGAAGTAGAAAGGGAAGAGTAAAAAAGTAGTTAAGTTGAACAGGAGAAGTAATAGAAGAGATCAAAAAAGAGAGTAATTGGTAATAAGACACAAAAACATGCACAAATTGCTGGGCTGAATGTCCTATAGGGAGTATATGGGGAATAGGGTAAAGACTATGCAAGAACAATTAGAACAGGAAGAGATTATTTAATGCAATGATTAGAAGTATATAGCTTTTTATGGGGTGGATGTATGGGAGGGGAAAGGGCAGAAACAAGTTGAGAACATATAAAATGTACATAAAGTGGTAAAAGAAACAAGAAAAAAAGAGGTGAAATTGGATATGTTAAAGGAAGGGAAATAGAAGGGGGTATGGAGAAAGAGAATCCTACAAATTGGTATAAACAACAGATACAATAAAGAAAGGGAAGAAACATTAGGAGATTAAAGCCGAACCAAGAGCAATTAACTGAATAGATAAGGATGGATTTGTGTGCAGGAAAAATGGTGAAAATAAAAAGTGTGGAGATAATAAGGGGAGGTGATCTGAGAAAAATTTAAAAAAGTCGAAGTACGTGAAATGCTTGAAAGCTTTATTGGCAAGGTGATAGTGAGCCAAAGTATGTGAAATGGAATGGATGTGTAAGTATTTAATGATGAGGGAAAGAATAGATATATAGAATATGTGAAAGAGGAGATGAAACTTTGATACAAGAGCTGAGGGGATGTAATCAAAAAGTATAAGAATTTGGGTGAATACAAGGGAGTAAGAGAATAATAAACGGGTGCGAAGAGGAATTTTTTCTGTTAAGAAAGATTTTGAAAAAGTTAGAAAGGAATGAAATAAGTATTAGGAGGTGGCAGAAATAAATTTCAATAAATTTATTATTAAGACAAAAGGAAAGGGTGCAATAGCACAGTAAGGAATGCATATACAGGATGAAAGAGGAAGAAAGAAGTGAAAGGGTGATACAAGTGCTAGAATGAGGTGTTGAGAAAAGAAATGGATGAATGTAGATGCGGGGTGGATGATAGTAACAATAACATAGAAAGTTGAGAAATATTTTATTAAAGACAAAAAAGGGGTTGGAAAGAAGCCTGCGGCGCATTTATTTAAAAATATAAGGGAAAGATGTGATTATTGTCTTGTTATTATAACCTAGAGTTCAATAAATTTTCTATATTGCAATCCAATTTTCGCATGAGATACTCTGTGTTAATAAATCTATTGTTTAAGTTTAGTCATGTTAAATATAATAGTAATATTTAAAGAAGCCCACAAACATTCAATTTTCCCAGATAAAAATAAAAGTTGTCTCTGGCCTAATTATATTAATTCATTATATTTAATCCATCGAAAAGAGAAAAGTTTTAAGCGTAGTCATTTTTAAAAATTAAAAAAAGGTTCAGTCTATCCAAATGATAAATTTTTAAAATGTAAAACGGATTAGGAAATAAAAATATTTCTAAACAAAAATAAATTAGGAGCACTCACCGTTGCAGGCGCAATTTCATCTCATCACTTCGTTCCCAGCACGACTCCTCCAAGGTACTTTATCCTTTATTAGGGTGAAATTTTAGGACTACTACTGCTTCCTGCATAACGTTAAAAGAAATATCTAAATATCGAAAATACACAGTCGAAATGGCATATAATAGCACTACATTTAATTAGAAGAAAGTATTGAAATCCAATTTTTGCATAAGACAAAAAATTTCTGTGATAATCTGCATTATTTAAGTTTTAAAATTCAAACGAAAGTATAAAAGCTTCTTTATTGAGTATTTATCTACCCATATTAAATACAAAAATGATATTTAAAAACGGCAACGAGTCAATTTTTTGGGAAAACTAAATTTAAAAAAATTGTTATCGTGGGGAATAACGTACAGGAAACAGTTTTTGACTGCAGTTTAAATTAAACTAAATTTCGTTGTTAAAACTCGAAAACTACAGAGAAATTATGTACATAAGAAAGCGCAACTCAATTTTCGACCTCTTAAAATTGAAGATAAAAAGTAATTGTAATGTATTTCATAATAATTGCATTAAAAGTAGAAATAAGGGAATGGGGATGTAAAGGAATTATAAGGAAATGTCTGATTTGGAGCAGGGGTCAATACGATAGGTTAGACAGAAGGTGGAAGAAAGGGTTGAATGGATTGAGGTTTGGGAAAATATGATTAAGAGGATGAAGTAATTCATGATTATTGAGAGAGGAATGGTGGCTGATAGGACTGAAGAATGATGAAAAGAAGGTTGTTGGTGGAAAAGGGAGAGATATGACAATGCATTGAATACATGGAGAAGAAAAAAGCGGTTGGGCTAGATGAATTTCCTGGGGAATCTTGAAGATGTACAGGCGATATAGTATTAGAGAAATTATATTAAATTATAGTGGGGATATAGGAGAGGAATGATAAGGAACCTGAAGCATGCAAATGTGGGGTGACTGGTATCGTATTTAAGAGGAGGACAAGGAATACTTAGTGTCAAAAATTGCAGAGGTATTGCAATTATGAATACGAGGTTTGAAATATGCACTAAAATAATAAGAAATAGGCTAGAGGAGCAAATTACAAAGGAGAAGTACTCAGTGGAACGCAAATTGGTTTCAGAAAGGGAAGGGTGCGATAAACGCGATTTATATGATAATAAATGTGATGCAGATGCAGTTAGAAATATATTAATGTTTGTGGATGATAAGGTTGAAAGATGGGAGGTAATAAATACGTTAACAAAGGCAAGAGTAGAAACGGAGTTTAATATAAATAATAATTGAAGCGTATAGGAAAACAGCAGTAGTAATGAGGGTTAATNAGATTTTATTTAATACCTATTGAGTTAATATAAAACAACTTCCAAAAACTAATACAAACCAAAGTAAAAACAAGGGTTTGAAATAACACTAAAATTCTTTTAAAACAATTAAATATTATGCATAATCCCCAAATTTAAACAAGCGATGCAATTCTAAAACCATATTTTGAAATTCTAAAATGATCTAAAATTAACACCAAAAAATTATTAATAACAATACGGGAATATTTTAAAATTACAGCAATTTATAAATTTGTTCATCTTACAATAACTAAAATAATTTCTTGATATATATGAATGTAGGAAATGAATCATACCTACGCCCAGGTTTTATTTAATACCTATTCAGTTAATATAAAACAACTTCAAAAACTAAACTCACCCACAAAAACTTCTTTTTCAAACAGTTGCACTTGCCATATTTATCACAAAACACAATGAATATTATAATCCTTAGGTAATTAAATCCTTTTTTGGCATAACATTTAAACTGATGGTTAAACAAGATGGAACTCGATTCAACATTCAACTATTGTCTATAACGTGATAGATTCTGTTTCGATAACTATTGTCTATAACGTGATTAATTCTGCTTCGAAATTGATAAAAGTAACTATAAAAAGATGATTGTGCGATTAAAAAAAGTACGTTCATTCGTTGATTTGTTCTAAAGTCATGAAAAGGGCAAATCGAGTTAGTAATATACTTGGTGTGATCAGAAAAGCAACAGTATAGGTACGAGGCGCACCTAATGAAATAGAGAAGAACTAATTAAATATACTGGAAAAGGCACTATAACAACAGTATTAATATTTTAGGATAAATAACTGCGCATTTTCTAACAGACTTTAGGTTCTTCAAAAACCACATATACGTATCTTATTTTTAAGTTAATGGATGTACTTAAAACTTATGACAGAACTTACCTGTAAGGGAATTGCCAATTATCACTCGTTCCTGAAATATAAATAAAAAATATCTGGGTCGACAAAAAATAAAAAGCAACCAAGTATATAAAAAAAGTAATTGTAATGAAGGTGAGGGGTCAATAATGTACATATTTTCGGTAATGTAATCAATAATAAGTTAAAACTAACACTCATCTTACGTAATGTTTAAAAACTATGTGTAATTAATTTATTACATATCACTAAAAAGAAATACTCGAAAAAAGCCACTTCTTCATATTGTACTAACACCACCGTAATCATCTCATCGTAATTATAATGATCATAATGCCATTTTCAAAAACCATACATTACAGAAATATAAAACTGCAATTACAATTATTTACAAGAACACAGTTTTTTCTATATTTATTATCATACAAAATAAATCTAAATGTAGCCGCTTGAGCACATTTACATACACACACGTACACACGGTCACGCGAAAAAAAGCGCGCGAAAACTAAACTTTAACTTACTGCCTGTAACGGTAGTTATTTTTATGAAAGTTCTTATTTCTATGGAAGTTCCGGTGATTCCCGTTCCGATGCCTGTTGTTACCGTTGTAGAAATGCCTGTTGTAGTGGTTGTTGTTGTTGTTGTTATTATTCTGCTGACCCCAATTTTTCAAATTGTGGTAAACCTGTTGAACAACAACCCGACTATAATAAATGTTATTACTATAAACTTAAAAGTTTAGTTTCTTTTCGAAAGACAAGACAATATCCTACTTTAAAAACAGAAGACAGAAATAAAGTTAAAAATTATTTTTTAGGTTTATCATTTTTAAATTAGATCTCATGGGAAAGATTGACTTCGTTATGTCATTATCGGTATAAGTACAAACAAAAGCAACTAATTAAAGTAGTATATCGGGGTACTTGTCGATGTATTTAATAACCCTCCCCCCCTCGACCCAATACTCACTTGTAAGGGATTGTATCCGAGATTATTCGCTTTGTGGTTACCATTATTATTATTATTATTATTCAATTTCACACACTTGACACGACCCTGATCAACGTCATCGTCAAGCATTGGTCTTTTTCTCTCTTCCCGTTGTTTCTCTTCGTTGACCGCGCGATCAAGTTGGGACCGCGTCCCGTTCCAAGTGACGACTGGAGAGGAGTAACCCGCATGTGACATGCGCAGCAGATCGTTAACTACGTTTGCCCGTCGCCTATCCCAACTCTTGCCCTCGGACGAGGGCCCCGTGTCGTCCCGCGTCGATGACGACACCTTCCACTCACCCCCAGCCGCCTTGGTCGTTATCCGAGGAGGTTCCTGTACCTTTTGAACAGTTGTCACCGTATTCATAGTCGACGCGTTGTTCTCTTCAGAACAACTCGAAGAATCGTCCATGTCGTACGGAACTAACTGCTTTGTAGTAGTCACTTTTGAATCGTTGCCCTTATTAACTTGGGTTTTCTTTTCCGGCGTTAATTGTTTTCTATTATCTGTTTCCTTTTTGTCGGCTATTATTGAATTATCAGTTCTACATTTGTTAGAGTTAGCAGCCGTATTGTTCATATTGTTATTGGTGGGCATTTTTAATGTAAGGACGCCACTATTGGGTGGTTGTGGTTGATGTATTTGTTTTTGTTTGTCTGTATGCTGTTCGAGTTCACTATCACTTGAGGAGGAGGACGCGGATGACGAGGCCGAATGTAACAACGCCTTACCGTTACCGTTTGTAATAACCACGGACGGGCATTTACCGTTCTGTTGTGGTTTTTGTTCAGGTGGCGGTAACGGTATTGCGGATTTAATCTCTGGATTTTTTGGGGGTAGTTCGGGACCATATACTCTATTGGCGTTGCCGTTCAATTGAATCGATTTGGCGTTGTTACAAAGCGCCAATTCTGAGTCCGCGTTAGACGAGACGCTACTTGTCGGCGATACAATGCTTTTTTTAAAATTGTTTGACTGTGGTTCCAATTCATACAGCATTATGTAGGCATTTGTACTGAAAACAGCTTGGTGTGATATCGGTCTTACCTAAAAACAAAAAAAAAATGTAAATTATGGAACACTTATAACAATAAAGATTCAGCTTTTCAAAAACCGCGTAATTTCCAACTAATTAATTAAGTTGTCTTATTTAGTACTTTATGACAAGACTACTTACCATGCTATCATCAAATTGGTAAAAGTTTCCAGAAGGTGCCTGTGCTACTGCAGTGTAGTGGCCACAAGAGACTGTAGGGCCCATGTGCGTTACCATTGCGACCAATCTATACATTAATGAATTCTGTGGTTTTCGTCTCATATATTTTGTAAGTTCAAGTCGTTGACGAAACTGCACATGTTTTGTTATCTTGTTGTTGCTGACGGAGAAGCGTTTTAATTGGATGCAAAGTACCATTGGCGCCCGTTCGACGAAAAACTGCTTTGTGGCAGGAACCTATAATGAAAAAAACAACACACTCTTGCAATGTCTGCAAAAACAAGAAAAAGTACCAGTTAGCTACTTACTCTTATATTTAACAGAAAACGAGAAAAAAGTACACGTGTTAACAGATTCAGGGATGCAACCGTAAATAGTATAAGGGAAACAAATTATGGAAAAAATGGAAAATTCGGTTTTATTTTATTACAACAGTAAGTTGGTAAGAAGGAGCTAATGCAAGAATGGAGGAAAATAGCTGAAAAATATATAGGAAGGCAGAAAAAAAGAAAAGTTGTATCCCTGCAGATAGCCTTATTAATGATATTTAAACATTAGGGAATTGTTATAGCTTTGAAAGAAATGACATAAACTAGAAAAAAAGCTTCAAATGACTGTTAAAAAAGCTCTTCTATTTGCTTTTTGTCCCTTATTAATCACATAAAGTTTCACTATGTATTAATACATAGAATATTAGAAGCACAGCATTTATTTTTAAAATAGAACTGTATATATGAGTTTGAAAAATAAAACCTTTATTATAATTACCTTTTTCTGGCAAGCTTCGCATTGATAAGACTCGTCGTCCAGCGTTTCGCGGGAAAAATATGCGTCTAGAGCTTCCTCAAGGGTCTGAGCTTTTCTAATATCGAGAAGCAGGTCCTGGAAATGCTGAAATGTTGTACTAACATGTCCACATTCTAAACATCTAACTGTAGATCGAAGATAACCACCTAATATTTGATTAAGTGGAGTTGTTTCTTTCGTTCGGGAATCAAATTCTGAATGATTTTTGAACCGGTTCAGATAAGCCTTTTCCATAGCTTCAACGAGGTATCTTAGAAACTCATGTGCGTCTTCTTGTCGACCTGGTATAAGATTTCTACACACCACCTTCAGTTTATTATAAATTAAAAATGGACGGAACGAATTTACGTTATGCTGTTGAGAATCTTGCAACGTTTTTCTCATCGCACAAATTATGCACATCCCTCCTCCTGCAGATAAATAAGAATTTAAATGATATTTAGTACATAATTTGTTTAACAATAAATTTAAAAAAAAACAATCAAATTTGGCAAATGAAATAAAAATTATATAATTATTATTAATTATTAACCACATTGTAATTTTTACTCTGTGTATACATATTTTTATAACTAATGTGTATTATTCTATTAGTTTTATTTAAAAACAAGAAACTGATGAAAAAAAACTAATACATAATGTGCCAATATCAGTTTTATAAGTACGTTAATTTGAAATGTATTTGTTTTCCTAATATAATTGAGGATTGCTTTGAAAACAAAACAGTATCAATAATTATAAACTAACCTAGATCTTCACATTGGTTCACATGTTGTCTATCAGAAATCAACCAATTTACTAGTGCAGGTACATGAAAAAGTGCTTGAAGCGTAGAGTTAAGATAACAAGTGTTGCCCATGTTTACCATGCCAGCACCAACTGACCAATTTGTGTTATTCCATCCGAGCTGAACATTTTTTAATGGGAATAATTCATATTGAGCTATTAAACTCTCATCTGCACCCATACTATTTTCTTGTTTACTTTTATTTTGTGAGCTACAAAATAGAAATTAAGAAAAACTTGCTTGCATAGTGTATTTAACCTCAAGATTTGACAATTTAAAACAGTAAATAAAGATCTAACCAACTATTTAAAAAAACAAAAACAAACTTTACCTGTTGTTTCCTTGTGTTTCACTTGATTTTAGCACAATGTACTTTGATTTAAGTTTGTCTAAAATTGAATTTTGATAGCTTCCTGCAGATTCAAATTGTATATCTGACAAGAGAGCCTTTTTTGATGAACCAGCCAGCTGAGTGTCTAAATTGTTAGATGCACTTTTTGATAGCGCAGTGCGAAGCGCCGCATTAACAGGATCCAAAGTAGATGCCGGCATCCCTACAAAAAACCACGTGCATTCAAGCAAACAACCGGGACCTGGTGTTGTCGTTAGACCACCTACCGTATTGCTAATGTAAATTATTGTTATCTACTCGACAAATAGCCAGTTAACCGCATCCTTCTGTTTACTTAAAAATCAGAACGTAGTATGCTGATACGATGACACTTGGAGAACCGAAAACATGAAAGAAAATGGAAATTCGATCGAATCATGAAATGAGTGGCAAAAACACCGCACACCGAGATTTACGTGAACAAGTAACCCACTCGCACTGAATTGACATGCGCAACCATCGCAATCGCTGCCCAAAATTGCGACTGTCGCGAACTCTTACGGATGTGAACTTTACAAAACTTAATTAATGAATTATTATGCCAAAATATATATCTAATCTAGTAAATTAAAAATATAAGACCCAATTCAAAATTTTCATACATTTAACTAGTTCTTCCCCCTGCCCCCGGCCATTTTTATTGCTCCATTATGACGTAGTGTCGGCCATCATTCTTTTCTAATTGTTGCAGTTGTCGGCCATCATTCTTTTTCAATTGTTGTCGCATTGTTACTGATGTCGGCCATTATGGCTTTTTAATAGATATATTGTAATCAATTATTAAAATTTAAAGGAATTTTTTGTAAATAGGTATGCAACACATCGTACACTTCAGCATAACACTCATTTTTTTTATATTAATCAGAAATCAGAATATACCCAAATTAGGAATAGTATCATATTGTTTGACGAGTCTTCAAAAGTTTGTTAACAGAATGCCTAATTGTTTTATTTAAATACGAAACTGTAGATGTTGTTTTACTATTTATTTTAAATACGCATAAAATTCTATTTTGTCTTCTGCCGAAAAGACCAATCACTCTAATATCACTATTAATAGTTCAAAAACGTCACTTACGAAAAGCAATCACCACTGATCTTGTTAATCAAAAAGAGCGCGTTTTTCAAATAATTTTATTAAATAAACTTATTTTTCTATATATAAAACAAACATAATCAACTTATAACAACGTAATCACTAAAAATAATATTCTTTTTATGTAGCAAGTATAAAACAAGATACTGTACATAGGAAACTAGTACTCATTGAAATGTTTTATTTATCTTCTTTTGTCACTTCAATTTCTTCTTTGTTTACTCCTTTTATATTAAAATCATCTTTTGTTACTTTTGGATCATTCCTTTCTGGTTTAGAACTGCATTTCTTGTTTTCACACTCTTCTTGAGATAAAGAAATTAAATTAAATTTCTTGTACTTTATAAAATTTGGTATTATAGCCAAAAAAGCATAGCCTCTTATTACTTCAACAAGAACAGAAAGTTCAGGATTATTTAGATCAACTTTACAATTTGGATTTAATAAATTAATTGAACTTGCAATTTCTTTTATTAAAGCATCCCTAGACAAACCATCATTATTTCTGTGATTATAAATAACTGAAAAGGATTTATCAGAATCTTTAAAATGATTTTGAAGAAGAGGGGTGAGACTTTTTACAATGTCCTCCACATATGCTTTAGAGACAGCTTCAACAGGAATCAGCCTTAAAAGGTAACGAGATATTTGCTGTTTTGTGGAAATAATATCTTCCACAATTTTTTGAACAATCTCAACGGGATTTTCCAATGTTGTTTTTATAAACAAAAAATTCTTGGCACCAGAATCAAGTACTTGAAAACGTTTATGTCGTTCTCTCAGATAAGCCAATTCAGCTGCCAGAACGTCCTCAGTTTCTGCTGTATTCTCACTTTCTTGAGATTCATTTTTATCAACAAAAAATGTATCAACGTAGTGGTTCAAAATATTGTAGGATTCTTTAACGCATTCGTTTTCCTTAAAGTTGCAGCTGCAAAGGAACCCCTTCAGACCAACTTCTACGCCTTTATTCCGTTTCGCAGGGACACCATAATATTTATGCTTCCGTTTGTTATCTCTAGGTTGTTGGGAACCGTTTTCGCTCATTTTTAATTCACTTTAGATCCTCTTAGACTTGATATTTTACTTAATATTTTAAGCAGACTGTTTATAATTTTATAACCTATCTCTCTAGTTACTTTAATTTAATAATAGTGGTGCCACTGGGACGTAAAAAGCACTAGCATTAACGCGCCAACTTTAAATTTAAAATAGATAGAACAAAGACTATAGTCCTTGAAAGTACTATTAAACAAAGCAATGGCAGGAATTATGGGTTTATAATGGAATAATAACGAGTCGGTTTAGTAAAACTTGAAAAATCTTATATACTTTTTATTACTTCTGTGAAACAAAGAATTTGTTTCAACAGAAAATATATAAAAATTTAACTTAACGATTAGACTTAGCAACACGCTCCAACTCGTCTTTCTTCTTGATAGCGTACGAATTTGATGAGCCCTGAAAGTATTTTTGATGTTTATACACAATTAAAAAAATTTAACATCAGAAATGTTATACAGCTGGTAAATGTAGCAGAATAAACCATTCAATTAAATATATATTATTTAACTAAACATTCTGAATTACTGCAGTAATTTTGTCCATTAGCGAAGCGTCTAGAGATAAATGTTTTCTAGATGAATTAGAATGGACATTTAGGGTGTAAAATAACATAAAATTCTGTAGCAAAATAAGAAACTTAATTTTTAATAAAATTAGTAGGCTTTAAGTAAAAGCAGCAGTTTGGATTCTAAAGTAAAGGACTAGGGTTGTTAAAATACAAAAATGACCCCCATAACAATATCAGTTTTATAAAAAAAATCTTTAATTAATGTGTACAAGTGTTTTGATATTTCCTTGAAGTCTATTACACAAAAAGCTCTCTTTACCCTCTGTAATCTTGTTTATTTTTTTTTGTATATACATATTCTTTTCATGTGATTAAATAGTTTTCTTTTATTATTCCTGCTACTTATCTTAAATATCCATAACTTTTAGAATCACTCCAACAGTTAAACAGATTTATTTTGGTGATCAAATTTGACCATTTTTTGTATTTTTGTTATTTATTATAGCTGATAAAATTTTATACTGAGCTTAAGAAGTTACCACTTAGATTCCGAAATATGTTTTTCCTAGATGTATAACATAAAAGAAAAATAATTTGTACATTTTGCTCAAAATGAAATGTATCAATAATAAGGGGATACAAAAAAAAAGACAAATATTCAAACGCAATAACCAGCATAACTGTGTTCAACTATTGGAGTAATCCTAAATGTTATGATTTATTACAATAAGGAACAATAAAAAAAATAATAAATTATTTGAAAACTAATCAGGCTGAATATTATGGGGGCTATTTTCTTACTCTTATGGACCCTAGTCCTTTGTATTTTTAAAGATTGTAATTTCTTCTAAAAAGTAAATGATCATTTTATACTACAAATAAAAACCTTTATTTCAAGTGATAAAATTATAAACAATAATGAAAGAAAAGGAATAAAACATACCTTAGCAGCATTGATGAGTTCATCAGCTAAGCATTCAGCAATTGTTTTAATGTTACGGAATGCAGCTTCCCTGGCTCCTGTGCATAATAACCAGATTGCCTGGTTGACACGTCTCAATGGGGAAACATCAACTGCCTGTCGTCTGACGGTACCTGCACGTCCAATACGAGTAGAATCTTCTCGGGGCCCAGAGTTAATGATGGCTGTTACAAGGATCTAAAATAATACAAAATAACTACATAACTGGCCATAGTTTATGTACAATAATAAAAAATATACCTGAAGCGGATTTTCACCAGTTAGTAAATGTATTATTTCAAAGGCATGCCTAACTATACGAACAGCCATCAACTTTTTACCATTGTTCCTCCCATGCATCATTAAGGAGTTTGTTAAACGTTCTACAATGGGGCACTGTGCTTTCCTAAAACGTTTTGCAGCATATCTACCTGCTGAATGAGGTAAATACTTGGCATATTTCTCTTTTACTGCAATGTAATCCTGCAAAATAAAAGTATGTTTAGACTTGCACAAAAGCAAAAGTGAACAAGTACTAAAAGTATACACAAATCCTCAGTTAGAACAAAGTCAACAAGGTTTATTTCTGCAGAGATGTCAGAAAATAAAAAGTAAAATCATCATCTAAACTGTAATACAGATAAATTTGGCAATGTTATATTTATAAATTGAATTTCTGACCTGCAAAGACATATCAGACACTTGTACATCATCACAACTCCATCTTCCAAACAATTTTATTTCAGGCAATTCTGCAACTGCTGGTGCTATCACACCGGTATGGGGATCATCGAAATTGTCGTAATCATCGGCCATTTTCCCAACGAGTCTTCTGAAAATAAAATTCTGTTAAATATTACTTCCACAAATATTGGTTATATATAGGTTATAGAAAATTAAAATCAGAAAATTTACAGTCACCAATGTTTTGTTCTGTCAAGAGGTGTCAGAATTAAAATATATCATCATGTAGTTATCTCGAAAAAGGGGCCTAACTCAGTAAGTGCAGAAAAATTTACACCAGTATGGACCACCACGTGTTTCGTTTTAATACATTAAAATGATTATAAGTAATACAAATCCGAATTTACATTCTTCTTTAATTTACACAGAATAATGTAAATATTAAATTGCATTCACTAAACAAAATTAAAAACACTATTACCTTTATATAAATTAACCTAATTCCTTCGTAGCACTACCACCAGGCGGAAAAGGCCATTTGTAAAAAGGAAGCCATCAAAGGAAGCAAAATACATAGCTCAGTGCTGTCACCAACCTAATATACTAAATTACACTATATTTCAAGGACAACAGTGACAAAAACATTTTCAGTCAAGAATAAATAATCTTTTTAAAATAAATACAAACATTAATAATTCTATAACTTATGGTTATTTTTAATTAATTTTACTTTAATTAAATATCAATACATTAACTATACATTTTTACAAAGTAGTATGCACAATCGTAGCACAAATGTAAGTAAGGTTGCCTATACTTGATCACTTTATGATATTTTAAGGTTTATTGTTTAGTTCGTGCACTAAATAGGGTAATAATAAATCTAAAGGTGAGTTGAGCACGTTCGACATATTTACGATATCTTATCGGTTAATTATTTAAATTCATTAACATGGCAGCAAAATAGAGATAAAGAAACATATTATTTCCACATGGTTTTAAATAATTCGTCGCTAGTTCTCTTTGGCAATATTTTGCCTTCCTATACCGTTTGACATGACGTTGGAAGACCCTTTTTTCGTTGTTAAAGAGTAAGCAGTAGCAATATGTAAACAATATAATGTTTTTGTTCTTTACATGCTGTTTATTGTTAATTTATTAGAACGTTTGGCTTGATTGCATGCTTATTTGTTTTAATAAGCTACTCTGCAAAGAAACCAAGATAATCCATCATTAGTTTAAATAATTTTTCTAAGACGAAAATGTAACGCAAATACTGATTATTTTCTTTTTTATATAATTACAAATTAAAATGTATTAAAAAATTTACCCAGTAATTTACAATACCGCCTAAATCATGTTTTAATTTTATTTGCATAAATTACACCCANTGTTTCTCTAAAAGATTAACTACATTTCAAAAAATATTCAAATTTACTTTTGTTTTTTAAAAATTATATATTAAGCAGAAATGTGTCACAAGTTTAAAATGCTTATTTTTTTACTAAAAGCTTTCTTGCTTGTTTTAATTTCAATTTGAAGTGATTGTAACGATTACAGATCTATTACACTTGTCCTTTTTTGTGTTTTCATAATAAAATGCACGTTTATTATGCGAAATTTTATTGAATATTCTATATTGATATATACAGTATGTCCCACATTACTTCTCAGCGTTTTTCATTTAAAAACTATTTTCATTTATGTTGTACAATCGTTCAATTTATTGGCAATACTTAATATAATGAATTAGAACAGATATTATTGCTTAAAAATAAATTAATGAATAAATTTGTAAATAGAAGACGTTTTTTTTCTCTGAATGACTTACAAAACAGATAGTTTGAAGGTTTTATTCTTATTGTATAATTGTTAAAGCAGATAATTAAATGAAGTATATTTAATTAAGAGTATGGCTAAAATTGTCACCAAAGGGGAGATTTCCAAAAATATCATTAGTTTTTATGAAAATTCATACAGCTAATTCAGAGAAATAAATTTGTCCAGTTCATAATATGATTATTTGAAAAACATGCTGGATGTGAGATGTGGGACGTGGTGTATATATGTAAAAAATGAACAATTTTTTTTACTCAGAGAAGTATTTCGCGCCTTAAATAAAACCAGAGGATTGTATCAACGCTGGCTGGAAATACAAAATAACTCAATTTGCATCACCAAAGATGAAACTGAGTGGATGAACAATGAATTAAAAAATTCTTTGAGAAGTATAGAATGGGATTTGGAGGACTTGGAAGACACAATAAATATCCTTTTTAATGTAATAGCTAAAAATAATAACTAAAAACATCACTTTAATGATCTTATTAACTATATCCATCTTGTAATTATACCTAGTGAATATTTTTTCTTAACCACGCATTACATATTGTTGAAAAAAATCCTACAAAATTTAAAATCGATAATAAGGAATTGACTGCAAGGAAACATTTTATAAATTCAACAGTTGCGGAAGTAAATGTATGTAATTGTTCATCAAATTAATTAAGTTTCTTGCAAATATTGATGATTCTGATTTGTATATTGTAGCTCATGAAAGAAAAAATTAACATGAACAGAAATAGAGATAGGGACCGCACTGCACGTCAAGTAAGTTTCAATCCTATAGCAACAATTTATTTGATTTTTGATTATTTGCGTATTTTTCAGCCGCTTTTAGAGAGTAGTCCAGCACATGTTACTACTACACATGGAACAACGAAATATTCAAAGTTGGAAAATGATGTTGATAGTCCGCAAAGAAATTTTATCGCGGACTCTTTATCCCATCAGCAAAACATGCTGAGACATCAGGATGATCAATTGGACAATATCAGTAATTCGGTGGGATCTTTGAAGAGGATTTCGCAGCATATTGGTATCGAAATCGACGAACAAGCAGGGTATGTTTCGGTTTAAAATTATACAATTTCAATACGTATAGCTTGGCTTAAGTTTTGTATATTATTTTAAATCACTTTGTACTTGATACAGTGGACACTCGATAGTGTGAACATCGCATAATGTGAACAAATAATTAATTACTAAACTGTGAACAAAATAAACCTTCGTTTATAGAAACGAATGTTACCCTGGGGACTTCACGATACGAATTTGCATGTTGCAATACAAACGAAACAATTGCAAGATAAACTGAACAAATTTGGATTAACCACTCGGTCCATATAGTAATTGCAATAAATGCCACTAATGGCAAACAAATAAGAATTTCTTAAATCTTTCACAAAAAATTCATTGCTGTTTTATGTATTTGTTGTTGTTTTCAAATGATTATTTGTTGGTGAAAATTTCGATATATCATCGAAATATTTTGGTTTTTCGGTTCACCCTATCGAATGTTTTTAAGTACAGATTCAGCAGCATCTCTGAAAACAAGGCTATTAAAATTTTGAATAAATTTTTAATTTTAGGATGTTAGACGATTTTGGTACCGAGTTGGAAGGTACAGAATCTAAACTGGATTCTACGATGAAAAAGGTTGCCAAAGTTTTACACATGTCAAATGGTATGTTAGACTATATTTTTATCGGTTTAGTTATTGAGTAAATAAAATTGCGAGCTTATCAGAAGATAAAATACCTTTTTTTTTTCAGATCGTAGTCAGTGGACCGTTATAATAGTTTTAGTTATCATTTTATTGATTGTGATAATTTTATTCATAGTCCTGTGATTTTATTTTTAAGTGGAAACACTACGTCAAAAATATTGAAAATCTAATCAAATGTCCGAAATAATACAATTTTTATTAATTAATTATTAAAAAATGCTTTAAAACGATGTTTTAAAGTTATAAACTAATGAAGATAGTAACTATTTATTTAAATACCTGTAAAGTATCACATTAATGTTTAAAAGCAAGAGTGACTTATAGAAAAGGCATTATCATTCTCTTTAAGTTTATTATATAAAAAAAATAATGCAAAAGTCAACAATTATATGTTGTTATATTATACTGTATATGATTCCTAAACAACTAATTTTAGAATATAATAAGAATATTTTTTTTACCTTTATTATTATTATATTTTTTCGATTGTTTTTTTAAGTGTTTGAAGTTGTTTTTTCAATCTTGGACATTTGATTAAAATTTCAGACCCCTCACGTATATTTTAAGATGTTTTTACGTACAACATAAGTACCCCACTTATTATTAATGTACAGGGATCAAATAAGTTGTGTCTGTACATTTTGTTGTAACAGTTTTGCCAATATTAAGTACCTATTTATTATATATATCCCCACAGCAATTGTATTTTTTATGTAAGTTCATACATATGTAATTCTAGAATGTGATCTACCGTAACATAATATAAAAACAAATAAAGAAAAACTAGAGCGATATGTTAAACATAAGTAGTACAAATTTTAAACGCAATACATTTATTGCTACCAATTGAAGCCTTTACAGGTTCGTTAACAGTTACTAGATTTTTATGGTGCCATTTAGCCATTAATGAAAGGGTTGTATTTTAACTACCTGCAATTCTGTTTTTTAGTACGTTTTGTTGTTTGATTTTTATTATATACGTAATTCAGAAAATGCATTGTAATTGTACGTACTATATAAAAATATATAAAGTATTTAATACACTTTTAAACTTTTTGTTAACCCGTGATGCTAAAAGAAACATCTGAGGTCTACGGTATTTTCAAACACTACGAATAGAACATAAAATAAATCTAAAATGAGAAGACATTGGAATGAATAGGAGAACACGAAGGGCTAGTTAGTAGAAACAGAAACAGGAATAAAGAGAGGAAACCCTAGACTGTGTTACAGTTGTGTGGCATGTTCTAGGAAGGAATAAATAAGTTTCTGGCATAAATACGAGTTTAGACTTGATATTTTACTTAATATTTTAAGCAGACTGTTTATAATTTTATAACCTATCTCTCTAGTTACTTTAATTTAATAATAGTGGTGCCACTGGGACGTAAAAAGCACTAGCATTAACGCGCCAACTTTAAATTTAAAATAGATAGAACAAAGACTNACGAATAGAACATAAAATAAATCTAAAATGAGAAGACATTGGAATGAATAGGAGAACACGAAGGGCTAGTTAGTAGAAACAGAAACAGGAATAAAGAGAGGAAACCCTAGACTGTGTTACAGTTGTGTGGCATGTTCTAGGAAGGAATAAATAAGTTTCTGGCATAAATACGAGTCTTTTAATTACGGAATCCCACAACTGTTTATGTTGCTACTGACTCATATATTTTTTTTAGATATTTTTTTCCAATAAAAACAATTAAAAATATGCATTAATAATCACACAATTATCAAAAAGAAAGGTAAGTTTATGAAAATAAAACTTTAAATTACTTCTTTTCTTTTTATGAATATGTTAAATGACATTAAGAAGTATAACAAATGTTCTTTAACAAATTCGACAAGCTTATTCATTTAAAAGTTTATTACATATTTTCACCACTGACTCATGGAAGACAGAATTAGTAAATAATTGTTCCAATCTTTTCCTCCCATTATCACCCATTTTTTTGGCAATTTTTTTGTCTAAAACCTTCGAAATACATTCGGCCATGCTTTGTGGATTTATGTCACAAAGAAAACCTGTTGTCTCATTCAGTACAGTTTCCCTTGGCCCTCCACTATTAAGAGCTATTACCGGCTTTCTTGCAGCCATTGCTTCTAATGGCACAATCCCAAAATGTTCCTTTTCAGGTGTGTACAATAAGCAATCACAAGAAAGTAAAAGATCTGTTTTTAATTCATCAGAAGGCGATTTTATGAGAACTATGTTATTATTTAATTTCATTTCATTTGCTAACTCAACTAATTCATTAAAATAAGAGGCATTAATGGAAAAGTTAGGGTCATGCCCTCCAGCTATAATAAGAATAACTCTTTTTAAGTCTTCAGTTGAAATTATATTTTTTAACTCTGCTAACGCCTTAATAGCCAAATCAAGCTTTTTTGCTGGATGGAAGCGATTGATTGATAGTAAAACAAATTTATTGTCAGTGTTATCCTTGATTTCAGGTACAAGTTCATCAACTGGTTTTGTCAATGTTTTAGATGAAATAGATTCATACAAACTTTGAGAAATTGTGGGATACAAAATTGTTACTTTCTTATGTATTGTTGGGAAAGTATCTCTAAATACTGAAGATGTATATTTACTATTTACAAGAATGATATCAGCAACTGAGGTACCTTTTAATTCGAGCCAATCAATAGGTTTTCTGTATAACGTTTTTAAAAAACCTCCAGGGGAGCTTGCTAATAAATCTGGATGATGGCAATAGTAAATAACTTTGCCTCCTGTCCATTTAATAAAAGGGATGGCTATTGGTATTTGGTCAACAAAGTATATATCACTTTTGTTTTCAGTTGAAAAGTATAAATAGAAAATAGCTAGATATAACATACGCATATAAGCAAAGAAGGCATAAAATTTTCCAGAAATACTGCGAGGTAACCAATCACCAACAACTTTTACTGGAAATGTTTCATCTTGAAGTTCTTTAAATGCATGAGACTTGTCAAAATGATTAGTTAAAAATTGTACTTCACATCCTTCATTAGCAAGAACAATCGCCACATCCAAAACAAGTCTCTCAGCTCCCCCAATTCCTAAGTCTGGATGAATGAAAGTAACTTTGGATTTTTGTAAATGCTTCTAAAAGCAAACAACTTTAAAAATTATGTAAACATATTATCACAATTTAATTGCTTACCATTTTGTTTTTATATCTATACAGTTTAAACTTATATTAAAAAAATAGGAGCGCTTTTTCAGTTTTTCTGACGTTTATTTCATAGGTTAGAACCATAGAACTCGTAATCTCTTAAAAATCATAGACACGCAAATCAAAAAGACGATGGTTGTGGCTCAATAACCTATCAAAATTTTATTATCATTAAACTTATACACTTTTTTTAGGCGGCAAATTTAAAATTTAAAAAAAATGCTAGGATACCAAACTCAACTTTTTACAGTAAGTAAAATATAATCTTTTACTTTATAACTGTCTGGAAAGCTGCATTTACATTTTCTTGTAATATCTAAATTGTGACAAAAGAATATAAAACATTAATTGGGAGCTTCTTTTATTTAATAAAAAACTAGAACGTTTTAAATTAATTCACTAATTTGTGCCATTCAAATGTGTTTGTTAAAAAATAACCCAAGAAAATTTTATTAATAGATGTGCTCTCAATTCCGAAGAACTTTTGTGTACTACCAACAAAGTTCCAAAGCTTTTTTTAATGTACTACGCGTGCATTTATTTGACCATCAATGGCCCATGCAACGATTTTAAAATTTTTTCGAATTTGTTATTAAAATTTCGGACAATTACGAATGTAAAGAATAATTATTCACTTTATGTAGAGCAAAAGTATTTTATTTGAACTGAGAATTATCGCAGTTTGGCTTTATTGTTGTTATCTGTTTTTCGGATTCCGGGATATACCCTGGAGATTCGATAATTTTAGGAAAGATGCGAGAGAGAAGAAGAACCATCACCAGGACATGACCAGGACGCTGGCTGGCTGGTTGCCTTGGACGTCGTTAGTAGCGTCGTATCTTTCACAACGAAAAGAGCGTCTCTCTCGCATTCTCGTCATCTCAAAGTGCGTATAAAATCGGCAATAGTTAATTACGAGCGCGCGACGCCCTCGACGCCAACGTCGGTACGACGGTCGACTGCTTTGAACATTACCGAGAACATTTTTTTGACAGGAGTGTTATACCTGTGTAAGCGTTCTTTTTCAATTCTTGAGTTTTCTTAAAGAAATTGAGTTTTAAAGTAAGTCAAAACCTTCAGCAAATTATTTTTTTATTCAAAGATGTTAATTATTATGCAAATTTTGAATGCAACAGAAGAATGGATGAAAAACAAAATAATTAATTAACTTCATAAAAGTCTGGTAATACGTAAACACTTTTAAAAATTCTTTTTAATAATTCTGAATAAAATTTGTATGAACTAAATTATTTATCAACAGAACAACTGAGTCTAAAGTGCAATTTTAAGTAAAAATATATGAAGAAAATAAGAAGATATACCTAAACATTTATCCCAGCGTGCGATTTAAAATTTTAAAATCACAGTGTGAAAATTTTTAATATCTCTTTCTTTGCATAATAAAGTTGGAAAATTTTTGAGAAAATATGTTTAATCAAAAATTCTAAAGCAAAAAATTGAATACGAAATAGCACGAATCTGTAAAAATGTGTTTTCTCATTCGGAAAAATATTTTTCTCTAATTTTCTTTTTAAAAAGTTATCTAAGATATAAAATTACATCCAACTGGGCTTCTTTATTACAAAAAAACTATATAACCACAAAAAGTTTAGGTCTTCGGCTGTGATTAGGTTTCTCAATTGTTATAAACAAAGCTGCTTTAATTTAAAAAACAAATTCATTGAATTAAAGTTTTAAGTCTCCACAACATTCATTTGGAACATTCTTCTCTCCAACCCATATTTTCCACTGTAATGAAAGTAAAGTAGGTAAACTACTCCTGATAATGAGCTAAACACCTAAAGTAATTGTAAAGTTTATAAAAAATTCATTAAACATTTAAAAGCTCCATTCATTATTATTAAAAAATGTTTCCTAAAAGTATTACCATTATTTTTGTCTGTTTTGAATGACCATAAAATAAAACAAAAAACGCTAGATCTCAAGTTGTATTTATACAGGGAATTTCCCTTTCACCTTACCCCATTACACACCATGTTATATTACAAAAATTCAGTAATTATAAGACGTTTTTTCCGTATTGGTTGGATTATAGAAAATTAACACTAATAAATGTCTTAAACCAGTATTGAAATGATTTAAATTTATTCTAAGTACATTTGAAACTAGAAAATGTCACTTATTTTAACTTTTTTTGTAGTATTATTCAATGTGCTATTGCTATAATTGACATTTTGGGGAGTTGCTTCCTGCTTCCTCGATTTAATATCTTTATCGTTTGTTTGCACGAAACCGATATTATTTTCGAAAAAATACACACTCCTTTCAGAGATGATAAATGCAACACGTTGGGGAAAGCGAAGGTTATTATAATTAAAAAGTCGATAGCACATCAACCACTTAAGATAATTGTATCGTAAACAGTGGCGTGTGGGTTTTTATTATTTTTTTTTACTTTATTTATGGAGTGAAGTTTCCAATGAACAGGATAAAAAGTTGGGAAACAGGGATATTTTTCTTGACTACCTTTAACATTTCCTCAGGCTTGAATGGTATTTGGAAATTAAAACGCCAAAAGAAAAATAGTTTATGCCTTGCAATCACAATTTATAGAGACAGGATAGATGATGGTACAACATTCTGGAGCTAACTGATGACTAAAACGTTTAAATAGGGGTTAATTAGACTTACTTTGGATATCCAGAATAATCGTTAAATCAGGATCTTTAATTAAAAATTACCAATTTTAACGTACCTACCTATTCGAGTTCAATTGGAAAAAAGTGAACGGACCTAGATGTCTACACACGGGCGTATAGTTGGTTGCATATATTCTTATAACCTATTATAATAGCCGCTTATAAAATTTTAATGTTTAACGTATAAAGTTAGTGAAAATTGAATAAAAATGTGGCGGGTGCTGCTATGTTTAGCATTTCAAAATCAAGGATAATAGGATAAAAAGAAAAACGGCTCAGATTAGGTCCCTTTACTTTTTATGTCTTTCTCTATTAGAAAACACATTTCCGATGGCCATGCCTAACACAGAAGTCTATATTGGCTTTCCGACATTATAATAAGTTTATATGTTTCGAGCGAAATTCAACTCCAAGTCTCAGATATATTATTTATACCTAAACTTGCTTAAGTATATTTTGGGAGGAAATGGAAGTTGAACTATAAAATTTCAGGTTGAAAAAATATCTTTTTATTTGAATAGGATTAGAAAATATCATGATGGGAACTCATCCAAGTATAATAATTCACTTCGGTTTAAAAGTAGCTATTTCAATATATTTTTCGTGGTTCGAAGTTTGCATTCATCTCTTACGTCCTTTGTTGTATATTAATGTAAATATATCAAATATTTCAATCTTTAATAAAAAATAAATAGAAACTTGTAAGGACCTAACATTTTCGAGCCTATGTGTACAGATATGTCTAAATGTTTAGCTAGCTGCATTTCGATTGCCTAGGCCGAATAGGAAATAAGCAATATTGGTAATAACTGTATATGCTGAGCTTTTTTATTCCAGATTTAGGTTAGGTTAGGTTATGTCAGGTTAGGTTATAGGAAATAGCGTAATATTGGTAATAACTGTATATACTGAGCTTTTTTATTCCAGATTTAGGTAAAAATCAAAAGGATACATAAGTTGACTTTTGGAACACAGTTAGTGAGTAACTAAGATATTTGATCTATTTAGGAATAATTACACTACTTTACAAATTTTTTTTTTCCTTTTTCCCAAAACTGAAAAGACCAATTTCAATAGCAGTACTATTTTTAAATTTCGATAACAACTTTTGACGAAATTGAGTTCTAGGTGTAGAATGTGAGAATTGTAGAAGTATATTAATGAAATGGTACTGCAGTAAATAGAAATGTATTTGCAATTTGGAGTTCCCACTCATGGAGAAAACTGACAAATCGTGCAACGGGCTGTTACTTTTGTCTTGTCAAAACTTCAGGTTTTAATAGCAAAAATAAGAAACATATAGAACACCCTGATGTCGCGTCGGTCACAAAACCTAATACTGCATTGTGAAGGAGTTCACTAGCCGTCATTACCCAGCAGTTTAAGCAAAAAAAAACGAACCACGGTACATGAAGACGAAAATGGATGAACTAGCCTGGAGCCAAAACGTTAGTTCTGACGATGACGATCTTGGTGATTGAATTTAAAGATTGTGAACCCATATTTGATTTCTCAATGCAAGACTTATCGAGCGGCATGACCCAGAGGTTTAGTCCATTGCTTAGCATTCGGTTCGAGTCCGGGTCCGTCTGCCTTGATCCAAGTTTTTCTGTGATTTCCTTGGATCATTTAGGCAAATGCTGGAGCAGAAACGTTCCACAGATAATCTTTCACTCTCTTCTGTCTTCATTTCGAACGTTTCATCTTTCTCACCCAAACCACCACCTATCCATTCCCACAATTCCTGAAAGGAGACTGAAGAAGTCCTTTCACGCTACCTTCTGGCGTAATCCGGAGGGACTGCCCGCTCACCAGCATTAGTAGCGGGAGGGAATGAAACACCCAAAAGTTTTATTTTGTGGTAGACTTGCAGCTTTCAAAAAATAAGCCTGAATTACTTGCATCACTCCTTCAATAATGGAAATCACTCAGGCTCCTGATACCCGGGTGACGGTTTTTCGCCAGTGGAGTAATCGATTTGGTGAGAATTTTGAATTAAAAGATAGATATCAGTATTGCTGTGATCTTTGTGGTCTTCTCAAGTCTATGAATCAGTCATATAATTCTCAAGAATGGCGTTTATTGATAGATTCTTTAAATTTAAGTTTGAAGGCTGTATTATTAAGTACATAATGGTAAAGATGCGATCAGAAATCGAATCGGTGTGATACTCCTGAATGACAAGCTATGGTCTAGTCTAAACCAGTAGACGATACTGCTTCGTCCCATTGTTATGATATACCATATACCAAAAGCACAGGTAGAATTAATAAATGTTTGCAATGTATGGTGCCTAGGCCAAGGATTTACACTCGATATCTCTGAGACAGATGAGTCGTACAGATGCAGGGATGTTACAACCCAAAGGAATCATATGCTCTGGATATATTCGTCAAAGAAGAAAGATAGCAGCTTTGAGAAAGTTTGCTAATTTCAGAGATTATGACGTAAACTGCACATTAACCCTTGCTTTTAAATCTAGTTTTCTAATTATCTTCAATTTTTGCACAGGGTCTTCAAAAATATCAGTATTTGTAGTACAAAATTAAACAACGAACAGGCATTAACGTAAGAAAATTATCTGGCATATGCAATAATTTAGTAGTTCCAACACTTGGCGGAAGCAGGACTAAATTGCAATTACTAGCTAAATTGCAGCTGCAACTGTAGATAACAATATTAAACACCCTAGAATAATAGTTTAGTAGGTATCACTTATAAGTTCTGAAAGCGAAATTGGCTTGCTTCAGATATTAATTAAGTTTCCAGATAGACAACTGCAGACAACTAATTTGAAATCAAGTTACACAATAAATAAGACGAAATTATTCTGTTGCATTGTATTGTTCTTCCAGCAAATATTTAATCTGATATCAAACACAAAATGCTGTTCTGCTTTCCGGAAAGGTATTTCATCAAAATAATTGATTAAATATATTGAAAACAGCCGTTGTACTACGTTTTATTGAAGTGAAACTTCTTTACGCATGGTAGGGTAAGTTCGTTTCATGCGAGTTGCTATGTAACGAAATCATACAACGCATTTTCTCCGCTGTCTGTCTCTTAGATCTTTAAAACTACGTAACGGATTTTAATGCGGTTTTTTTTAATAGTTAAAGTAACTCAAGAGGAAGGTTTATATGTATAATACATGCATAATATAGTAGAGAAACACTGATAATTTTAAAGGTTTGTAATGTGATGTCGTAAATAAACACATTTTTTTGCGCTTACACTGCAAACGCTGGTTGAACCCTACGAGATAGATCAAAATAATATACTACAGTATTGTACACCTTAAAAAGGTCTACAAAAAGTCCGCGATAGTATATGTCTATCTGTTAGGGATAACCCACAATAACCATTTTTCATCCTTTACTTTTTACGAGAAATAATGGCTTATTTACGAAGCGATTTTGAGCAATACAGCATTAATCCCTATCCAATTAAGTACTTTTAAATACATTGTGCATTTAATATAGATCAATATGGCCCTTTACAGCATGTAATTTACCATAAATGAATATTTTCGAAGATATTACAGACTTAAAATGCAGGGACATAGCGGTTGCGGCGGTACCGGCCGGTTTGTATTGTCTAATGACAAAAAAGCTGTGATTGTTGTATATAAAGACATTCTATAGTATATTTACTATCAGCATTGCACCCGTGCGAAGCATAGTGTNCTGTGATTGTTGTATATAAAGACATTCTATATTATATTTACTATCAGCATTGCACCCGTGCGAAGCATAGTGTACAAATAATACCATTAAACCAATTCCTTAACCCCCATCCCGGTATGTTTGTATGTTTGAAGAAGTTTCACTTCAGTAGCGTTGTATTTTTTTTTTTTAATACATTTCATAAAATTTCTCATATTTTCTTTGGCAGTTACGTCGTTTTTAAAAAGAAGTCTGTGAATGGTGAAAGTTGAGGATGCTTCAGGAATGTAGATATATAAGCGTTATTATTTAAACCTAAAACTTACATTGATTTATTATAGGCCCAATAAAAGAGTCGAGTTTTCGGTCGAGAATTGAAACTCGAACTTTTTTAGTTGCAGCTGCGGTATCCGAAACTTTGGCTATATGTAAAAGTCAAAATGAATGAAATTAGTTTACCTACTAGACTTCCTTCGAACTGAAAAACTTTTGTACAACCGAACTAAAAAATCTATTCACGACCAAAAGACGCCTCTCTGTAATGTTTTTGTCTAGACAATCGATACAATTTATGTGCTTCAGAGAATTAATGTTAGCTGGTTACTCACTTTTGATAAACATGGAATTCCATCAGACATGAATCTATTGCAATCTTTTTTTTTTATTTTTATTTTCAGCAATCAACGGGCAAAATAGCTAGTTGCATTACTAGTCATCATCATAGGGTTGTCAGTCCTAAGACTGGTTGGATACTCACCTCCGCTCTTTCTTATCCTGAGCTAATCTTCGCATTTCCCTAAAATTAGAACAACCCACATCCTTAACTATTTGCGAACAGTAATCTAATCTAGGTCTACCTCTACCCCTCCTAACTCCCGTTTCTGCCTCTAATATGTCTCTAAGTAGACCTTCATGCCTGAGAAGGCGTCCTACCAACATATCTCGCCTATTTATTATTGACTTCCATAGAGTCTTCTGTTCTAATCTTTCTAATATTTCTCCATTTCTAACCTTCTCTATCCACAGTACGAACGCTTCTAACCTTTTCTTTTCTGTAGCGCCCACCTCAAGATAGGGAGTTTAGATTTGAAACCATGTAGCTTGTAATTATGAAGTAATTTCGATCTTTGACTACAGTTAAAGCATAGAAGTTTGCATTTGTGAAAATTTAGGGAAATATTGTTCTCAATAGACCATTGGACCATTGGGAGATTTTGTCAAAATCACTCTAGAATTTGAGCTGATCTAAAGGGGAACTAATTTTGTAAAAAAGTTTCACATCATCAGCGAACATTAGGAATTTTACATAAGATACCATACCGATAATATCATTCATAAACACTAGGAGTAGAACCGGGACGAGGTGCGAAGCTTGAGGGCCGCCAGAGTTTATTCTAAAGGTCATGAATTTTGACCATCATTTCTCTTTGTCTTAGGTAAGACTTTAACGAGTTTATGAGACCAGGATTGAAGCCCTTGTCATAAATTTTAGACAACAGAATGGGATGGTCTACTGAATCGAACGCTTTTTGGAAATCAAGCTTTTAAAAGGTAATACAACCTTTCATTCAAAAAATTGACGATAAAAAGTAAAAGGCATTGCAAGCTTAAAAAAATATCTGTGTTCAAACAGGGAATTACAGAAAAAAAAACAAGTTCTTGGTTAGTAGTTTATCACAACTACCAGATGTGGATCGTGATTTCGATCTTATTTGACTTCATCAGCACGCTATAGGCAATTTTGATAAATTATCGACCAACTATTTTTTAGAAAACCCATGTATATTCAAATTCAGACTTTTAAGCTATTAATCGGTCAAATAAGACAATGTTGGAGTTAAAAATTTCACGAAAAGTCACATAATGTACATGCATTGAATATTTCTCATTAATTCGTTTTAAATTTTGTTTAAATTATGTTTGGTAAAATATATTTTCTGAAAATAAATTAGCACGTTTGTTGTTTCCCATTTACTTACCCAAAATAGATTCTTCCTTTGATTTAATATAAAGGCGAAAATGAAATCAAACAATTTTTAAATTTTAAAAGCCAGTGATGAAACTAGCAAAGCGTCAAAAATTTAATCAACAAAAACGCTGTAGAATTTTCTCAACAGTAAATAAGGTTGTTCTAAACTTTATTACAAAAATTACTCTCGCACCATGAGCTTGTCATTCTCAAGAAAGATCAATTTTCATTTTAGTAGCAACTTTTCACAAAGATAATTACTAAATTGAGTATGGGACTGCTGTTTTATAAAAAAGTTGTCAGTAAAATTTTAATTGACCTGATTGTATTCAGACGAGGACTTATTCGCAGACCGAGGACCCGGCTCTGAATTTATCATTGGTGATTAAATTTCGAAGTACTTCACTGACCTAAATCCTCTTTTATTTTATTTACTGTGTAAGGGGACGCTTTTTTACTGGTCTTGTTGCATCTACTCAAAATTGTTTGGTTATTAGTCATCAGCTATTAATTGTCTGTACCAGGCGATAGAGAATGAAAATTTATTAAAGAACCCAAGTTCTTACTCCCTATCAGTCACTGTGAGCTTGAAACTTTCAGCACCATTGCTTCGAGTGGTCGAAATTCACCTTTGTGAACAATTTGTTTAATTACATTCTTTGTGTTAAAAATTGTTTGAAAAATTAAATTTAAAGGAATTGTTTGTAAATAGGTAGGCAACACATCGTACACTTCAGCATAAGAAATTGCTGATACTAACTACGTAATACTACTTTGCCTTGTGCTATCTTTTATATATAATAATAAGTTTGTTGAACTACTACAAGCAGTCTAGTGAACACCATGTACAAAACAGTGCGACATTTTGTGAGATTCAAAAATGTTCGGCGACGTCCAATGAGGATATTGACTTGAACTGAAGCCACAACGTAACCTTTCGTGGTAAATACATAGCCAAAAAGGAAAAGTTCATGGTGATGAAGGTCAATATTATGTTAGACAGTGCCGACAAATTACGGACGACTTGTACCTTCTGGCTTGACGCAGCGTTTTATAAAATTCTACAAACGATGCAGTAAACGCCATCTAAAGTACAATGCTACATTTAGCGAAATTCCTTAGGCTTTACGAAATTGTCTACCTACCAAAAACTGAACCTATCACATAAGTGGATGCTGCATTGTACATTCGCTTTGGCAAGTAGATAACTTTTGTTAGGCCTTTGTTAAACATTGTAAAATGCTACAGTAATATTTTTAAGATTAACTTACTTCATATCAATGAGAATTCAAGTCAAAAGGCTATTCAAAGTCTTTCGATACAATGCATAATTGCTATTTGCAATCTGTTCTAAGTAAAGGTTTCTTTAGAAATAACTCAGTATTTCTAATTCAATTGGTGTTGCAAGCAATGATTGAATATTGAAATTTTCAAAAAGCAAATCGTATTTTGAAGCTTTATTATCGCAACGCTGCGCTAGCGTTTGTGAATGTAAAATATAGTAGTTTTATGAATTTCCAGACCTGAAAGCGAGAGAAGCTGTTTCGTTTACCTCTATTTGGAATCTTTCAAATTGTTTATTAGACCCTCGTGGTAGATAAAATAGGTAGCCTATTAAGCGATAAAACAAGAGTGATATTAATGGATCGTCATTCACTCACCTCTCTCTCGCATTTTGTGAAATGCCAACAAGCATATTGCATTAATTAAAAGCTCCGCTGAGCTTTGTGTCTGTGAAGTCGATAAATTTTTGAACATTTTATCAGTCATTTTTGATCTTCATAATTATCATTCATTAAGTAGTTGCCAACGATTTTGCTTTTGCGTGGAATAAATTATTGTACGTAACACGCCGAATATTTGAGAGCCATTCTTACAAGTGAATTTGTAAGAAAACAAGACGAAGGCTCAATCCAAAGTCGGTCCTGGACGTGAATTAACAACTTATAGAGAAATTGCGATAACAATTAAGCAACTACATGGATGAAAAATGTAAACAATGACGGTTGTAAACCGGCTAAACTTTAACAGGTAAATTAACATTGTCTGTATGGGTAATAGTAATTTTATTAAATTTCAAAAGTGCTATTGAGGTTTTACCAAGATGCGTTACCTTTTTCATGGGTGGTTCGCTAATAGCGCTATGTCCCATTATAAAAAATTAATAATAACCCCAGTACATACACATCTTCACTTATGCACAATACAAAAATTATTTTTGAGTCGCGCGAAAACGTCCGACACACGACGTACTTCATTTGCAGCGATCATATACAGTCGTGTAAATCATTAGCATTATCCACAGGCGTTTGATACACGCGCTGTTTCATACAAACCCATATGAAGAAATCAAACGGATCTAGACCAAGACTATGAGCCGGCTATGTTATTATCATATACTAGTACAGTAGTCGGTACTACTGAATAGCTTAGAAACTACGGGTTGAAATGTTGAGATCCTTAACAAGCATAGCCTAGCGACTAGGGCAGGCTCAAAATTTCCTAGGCAAGAATCAAGCTGCCCTAACGTAGCACCCGACTATGGCCACGAGAATTTAACATCATCTTTATTTGTATTTTTCGAAGAAGGATTATGAAATGAAATGGTGGAAGCGCAGGGCAGATATTTTCAAGTAAAGATGTTTTCTAAGGAGGTTCTTGATAAGCAGAGCGATTCACAAGGACATATTACCAACAGGGTGGTTCGCATTCAAAAGTTAACAACAAAAAGACTTTCTTGTGGGTAACAAACCCCTTTTTTGTGCTGTGTGAAGCAATTCGTATTATATCAAATTTTGTTCGGTTCGCCGGACCGGAATATTTTACGTACAATATTTCAAACAGTTTCAAGAAATCGTACAAGAGATTCGAATTTCCTTTTACTATGTCGATACTGCTCGCGGTATATTACGTATATGGAATGTAATAAAGTTTAACGACGGTTTTCCAAAACACTTTACAACCGGAGAGCGCAGCGGCGGCTCTTTTTTATTACCTTCAGAAGACGCTAAAACCATAAAATTTTGTTATCAACGCCGAAACTCTAACAATTTCCTAAAATCTTAGCTGCTTACGGCTGAGGGTAACGAACCGAAGGGTTAATTATAAGTGAATTATATTGTAAATAACTTTGTTGCCATTTTGAAACATTTAAACAACTGAAATGCGTTGAGTAGGGTGTCCGGAATGGGAAAATATATACGAGAACGCAATTCGTAATGAGGAGATTCCATAAAGTATTTTTCATGTTGGTATTTTGGTCCTAAGTTAGTTATGGGGAAAACAACTTTGTTAGATCGGACAATAAACAATTTGGATGATTAGTAAATGAATCCTGTGATTAATTTTTCGACAGCTATTTTACAAATGGGGGATTTGCAGATTTTAAAAGAAGTCCTCAGCAACAGTTTTACCGGCATTGTCTTTTTGGTCAAATCGTCAGTAAACTTCGCCCCAACCATTATTTTCATAATAGTAGAATTAACCGATGCATATGCCAAAAGTTTCGACAAGCAAACAGGAAGTAATGGGTACTAGTTACATAGAATTACTGCCTATACCGGAAATCGAGAGGTAGCGTAATCCGAGCAACATTGGTTGCCTATCTTAATTTTTCTGGGTCAAGCAGTTCCCTAAAAATATCAAAATATTTCTGTTCGTGTAACATCTAACAAAAATCGGCCTTCGTACTTTTTTTAAGAACATCACAAACTGTCATTTGTCGAAAGCGTAGGTTCTAACTCATGACTATGTGACTAGAATTTATTTAATAAATTTTAAGTTTTTTTTTTAATAAAACAGAAACGAAAAGTCAGGCTAAAATAAAAAATAAGTTTTATCGTAAACGATGTAGTTTCGACTGTCGATTTTGAAAATTGAATGAGAAAAAACAATATGAAACCCTTATGGTGGCCTTATTTTGTACAAACTACCCTATACAATTTTTAAATGTTTTAAGAACATCCTAAGAGCGACTGTTTTGTATTTAGTCACAATTGCTTTCCATCAATCATGCTAATGTTTATCTAAGAGCACAGTTTCCGTAGGCGTATTTTGCAAATAATAATAATCGTAAAAGTTAAAAAAAAAGTGCAAAAAGACATGAGGTTGTGAACAGCATTTCATATTTTTGCTGTCATTCTGTTTGCCCCAAGCGTATAAACAAAACCCTACTGTGTTTCCGATGTCACTTGATAAACACAAAAGAAATGAAGACAGCCTTTTGGAGAAAGTGCGAAACATTTGAATAAACACGTCATGTCACCCATTGAATATTTGCGGGCTTGTTTAATTGAAAATGTCATCACAAAGACATACTGGAAAGCTGTTTTTTTTTTAAACTTATGTTTCGCCTAATAAAAACTTGTCGTTTTTATTATTTAATTAATAGATTTTTATATTATTGATACAATACCTTAACCACGTGGCAAACAAATTTTAAATTATAGCATCGGCCGTATTTAATAATTTTACCCATATACCTACACCATATGGTCCTGGCTGCAACAACCACTGAATGCCTAAATCAATAACAGATAAAAATACAAACGGTAACAAATGCTTTATTATTTAATCAATCTCATAATAAACCTTTGCCGGAGTTCACTGAATAATAATAAATATAATTTCACTGCATTTTGTTTACTCATAATTTAAATGATGAAATTCGTTGAATAGATAAAATGATTACCATTGGTAATGGCTTATCAGTTGTATCCACTATCCAAATTCAAGCAGTGCATCGTTATGTAGTGGACATTTTCATGCTATTTAAGTTATTTTACTACGCAATTTCAATTTTATCTAATTCAATTACCGATTCAACTTACATGCGTGATAGACAGGCAGTTATAGAGCTGGGGCTGCAACGTTGAGAAGTGAATATTAGGAATGGAGTCAGGCAGGGGGGGAAACTGTCAACGCTACTTTTTAATCTATACATCGAAGACGCGATCAACATCATTAAAGACAAGACAACTGTAGGGATAGATATACAGGAGTAAAAGATTAGTATGCTTATATTTGCAGATGATATAGCAGTATTAGCATCTAGCAAGGAGGAGTTAGAGATAGCTTTAAATAAAATGGAAGCGATGTTGACAAAACAGTACTGTTTGAAAATAAATAAAAGTAAAACAAAAATATTGGTATGCAAGGAAAGAAAAAGTAGGGAAAAATCGAATATAAAGATGGTAGATCAAAAATTAGAAGAAGTGACCGATTTTAGGTATCTAGGAAGTCAGGACGGAAGGAGTAGTAGAGATATAAAGCAGAGGATAGCGCAGGGACGAGTCACCTTCAATAAAAAGAAGTCACTTCTGTGCTCGAAAATGGTTAATTTAGAAATTCGAAATTAGAAATGTTTGGAGCGCGGCGCTGTACGGGTACGAAACATAGACGGTGGGCGCTGCGGAAAAGACAAGGTTAGAAGCGTTTGAAATGTGGTGTTACAGACGAATGATGAGGATACCGTGGATAGAGAAGGCTAGAAATGAAGAGGTATTAGAAAGAATAGGAGAATAGAGGATTCTATGGAAGTCAATAAGAAATAGGCGAGATAGGCTGATAGGACACCTTCTCAAGCATGAAGGTCTAGTCACAGAGGCAGAAACGGGAGTTAGGAGAGGTAGAGATAGACCTAGATTAGATTACTGTTCGCAAATAGTTAAGGATATGGGTTGTTCTAGTTTAAGGGAAATGCGAAGATTAGGTACGTGTTCAACCAGTCTTAGGACTGACGCACTTGTGATGATGTGACATAGATAAACCACAATAATAAGAACATTTAAGTTCTTAGACAATAACTTATCGAAGCTGCTACATCCGGATCGCGATTTCGATCTTATTAGACTTCATCAGCGTGCCAGAAGCGGCTGCGATAAAAGCTTCTAAAAAGTGAGCTGATGTAATATTCAAATACAGGCAGCATTTCGCCATCTAGCGGGTATTTGCTCCTACTGATGTATTTCAAGCGTTAGATGAAGCTGTTCAACTTGTCTAATTGAACCGATAGCGAACACGTTACAGGCACGTAACCCATATTAACAACAACTTCACTTCTTGATTAGAAATTACTCTACTTTAGTAGCAGAAAATACTCACTAGATGTCAGTAGATCTGGTAGAACATATAATCTTATGTTTAAAATGAATGGAATTTTATTACAAGGACTATCAAATTAGAAATAGATCCTTATGTGTGTAGTTACGTTTAAGTTTTATTAATGCCTGGTGTTCATTTTAAGGATACCAATTAGGTGAGTGGCTTGTCATTGTATATGAGACGAAAAAAATTTTTTTCACAGATACCTATGTCATAACAAAACACACACCTAATAACGGATAAAAAATGAGGGTGAAGCAATAATTGACATCTAGACAAATGTTCGCATTTAAGGTAGTTTTTAGAAGGTCACGACTTTCTTATTTTATCATCAGTCAAATCAAACGTGTACGACTACATTTCACCAACATTACACGAGCTATTTCTTTGATATAACGACCACACAAATATTACATTTTACAAAGCCCGCCTTTCATATTTTTTGGAATTCGCAATTTTCTTTTTTACGACTTAAATGTAAAAAATTAAATGGTGCTTAAGCAATTTTAGTTCTGAAATGGGCAAATTAAGCGAAAAATCAGTTACAGCGAATCATAAAACAGTATATTTCATTAATACTAGGGTTTCAACAAAATAAAACTCTTGATCTTGACGAGCAAACTCTCGTTTTGGCATAAAAATAAAAATCAAGAAAATAATTTTTTGTGTAGGGAAACACCCGGAATATATATTGTTCTCAGCGGTATATAACTTTAAACTGACCTTGACAGAATCCCTGGTGATACTTTAGTATGTGGTCTATCGACACGTAGATCAATTTTCAAGATCGATTCATATCGATACAATTAGATCGATCTTTGAAAAAAATGAAGCAATAAAGATCAATTTAAAAAAAAATATATCTAAAAATCAAAAATATATATATTTTTTCAATTTTAAATTATAGGGAAAGTGATTTTTTTACAATTTTCTATTAATAATCAGTAAAAATTCACAAATTAGAACATTTTATTGATAAAAACTGTAAATATATTTTGAAAATTAAACATTTAAAAAGTTAGTAACAGTTGATGGATTCAGATTTGATCTTCTATCTACAACTGGATTCTTTTGATCTATCGACTTACTAAGATCGATTAAAAATAATCGATTATTTACAGTCTAAAGATCGATCTTTGTAAAAATCGATCTCAGATGGATCATGGATAACGCAAGTTAAAATCGCACTCAGCATCTCTTATTTATTTGAAACAATACCTTTAAATGAACATTTCATTGAATTGGATTATAAATTTAGGTCTAGAGCAGCAGAAGTCTATATTGTATAACAGTAAATCGAATCAATCAAGTTCTTCACGTTAGTTACGAGTTAAGCAGTGTGACCAACAAGACAGAACGTTCTAGTTAAAGATTAAAGTAGTCAATGATGTACCGCAAGTTACTACAGAATAGACAGGGTCTTAATAAAAGTACGTAAAGCAATTTATCTTCCTGCACTCAGTTAACACTTGACCGTATTTCTTTTTGCAAGTACGATCGTCTAAAGTGGTTTTCCGGCAACCGCTTGCTGTTTAAGAGAAAATCAAAATAATATTATGTTTCCTACATACTTAGCCCATTTATAGAGAGATTTCGGTTAATGCGTCTGTAAGATAAATAAGGAGAGGTGCGCAAACAACTTTAGGACACCGCATCTTCAGATCAAATATCGATACTTCGCTTACACATGGACTAGATATTGCTGAACAGATAAATACTCACTGAAACGCAAAACAAAAAGCTCTTGGTGGTCAATATTCTGATGAAACTGCAAGACACAGGGTTCGCGATTTCGATCTCCATTGGATCTTGTCTACAAAGCCTGCCCTAAATAGATGGCGCTCACTCTGCTATCTATACTTATTTATCAAATGCCATTTAATGAACTAGATAGGTTGTTCTGTGCTGCGTTGCTATCTTGTGGCTCCACCGTTTCCTCTTGGTCTAGAAAATAGCCACAGTTATTTGTCTCCCCAAAAAAGGGAAGTCCCTCATCAATCCCTCAAGCTGCAGGTCGATCAGTTTTCTCAGTTCGCTGAGCAAAGTAATAGAATCCATCTTCCTAGACCGGATTCTTGACCACGTGGAGCAAAACAATCTCCTTCCCGATTTCTAATACGGTTTCCGTAGACACTACGGTACCGGCTATCAACTCCTTCGTGTTGTTGAATACATTTTTGATAACCTCAATAAGCGCCTTCACACGTCCGTGCTTTTGCTTGATATCCAACAGGCTTTCGATTGAGTCTAGCACGAAGGTTTCATTTCCATGCTTTTCACCCTCAAAACCTCACATTTCCTTATCGGGGTTATTAGATCCTTTCTTTCTGACAGAACCCTTCGTGTCATGACCGGCGTCCCTCAGGGCTCCAAGCTGTCGCCTCTTCTACTTAACCTCTTCTGTGCAGACTTACCGTCCCACCCTTCAATTCTAACTATCCTTTACGCAGTTGACATTACCCTTATAAATTCCATTAAAACAATTCTACGGAGCTCCGCAAATATTAACAAATTTCTGCCCATGTTCCTCAACTGGTATCGAAAATGGAAACTTGCTATTAACTAGACCAAGTGGGAAGCAATTTTCTTCCCCCGTAGGACCCGAAAGCCTCCCTTCATCATCGTTAATAACCACCCCATCAAATGGAGCAACTCCGCCACTTCCCTAGGCGTCGTCTTTGACAGAACACTAACATGACGAGAACACATCCTTTTCACTAGTACCAAGGCACTAGGCACCTTTTTCTCCCTGAAGCCTTTTTTCCAAAATAGCTTTATCGCCCATCAAATAAAAATCAGTGCGTTTAACATATATCAGAAGCATTTGCTCCTACGTCATTCCTATCTAGAGCTACACCTATCCCAGTTGCCTACAAATTCTTCAAGGTACTTACGTGCGGATTCTTCGTTCCTCACTCAAGAACCCATGGTTCATCAGAAACACCCAAATTCTGAAAGAAACTAGTTTACCCTCTCTCACCGAGGTTATGTTTGTGGATGACGTTAAACATATTAAAAAATGTTACTAGATATTCCAATATTTAGCACATCAAAGAGACATTGTTGCTCTCTTTGACTGGAGTAATGTGGATAAACTTAAGGCTAATGTTAAGAAGTGTGCAGTTATGACATTCTCTAGATTGAGATTAGGTGTATATGATTATAGGAAGGGGGACGCCTCAAAGATGAGGCTTAAGGAGTTTATGGATTTGAGAGTAGCCTTTGAGAGTTGATTGTGTTTTGTCAACCGCTTACAGAGCCTTGGGGTTCCTACAGAGGAGTTGCAAAAACTTCATGAATGTTAGCACACTCATTTAATTGTATAAAACTTTCGTCCTCCGAATTCTTTTTTATGGCCCACAGATCTAGAGATTTTACTCTCAACAGTCAATATATGAAATTAAAAAGTTACAGCACATATTTCTTAAATTTTTATTTACTCTCCTATTCCCTAAAATCGATGCTCTTTTTGATGAGTAATTGATAAAATTAAGTGGATGTAAATAATGGGTCGCCAACGTTTACAAGTCGATATAATCACCGTGACCTGGTCTTCTGCACAATAACGTTATTAAAAATACCGCAAATGGCGCGGTAAACGCCATCTGTAGTACGATGCTACATTTTAGGATTACGTATGCTCCAACAAATATATGGATTTCTACTTGCTGAAACGAATCCCGGCGTAGCTAACCTCAACGTGATAGGCACGTTACCATAATCGAATAAAATAATTCGAAGTCGTCTGTATTCTGTCGAAACTGCCAGACGCGGATCGCAATTTCGATCTTTTTGGATCTCATCAGCGCGTCGCAGACAACTCCGACAGAACACAGATCAACTTTTACTTGCTGTCTTAACAGCGCGTTATAGATAATAACGTTATTAAGTTTTTTGATTATTAATTTACCAAACAATGCTTCAAATTACTTCCTCCCCTGGTCATTCCACAGTGAATAGAAATATAGATGTAGGTATAGATACAGAAAATTCTGTTTTATAACTTCTATTCCCAAGGGTTTTAAATCTGCGAATGAGTTAATTACTGAGGACAAACAAACTCTTCTTTGGATAGGAAGAAGACAAGTATATATCCAATTTCATAAAAATGATTATGTTTCATTACTTCAAACGGCAAAGAAAAACAAAAAATTGTTGGTTTTGTCTCCACTTATCTCTGTCCTATATTAAAGAAATTTTAGAGATTTATTATTTTAACAGTAATCTTGTTTAATTTTACGTAATGATAACGAATGCTTAAATACTCCTTTTTAAATTACTTAATTCTAACAATTCTTCAATTTTAATTTCATAAACATTTTTTCTCGTTTTATCCTTGTAATGAATTTCAAATTGCAGAAAAATTACGTTTACTTTGTGTCACGTTTACAGATAACGCAGATATGTTTTCCTCTCGAAATTCCTATTATTTCTTCCCGCCACTGTAATTAACTCATTCAATTACTGTCTCCTCAGGAGAGGATTTTATTTTCTCTGTCATCCCTTTCTGTTCTTTCACCAGCTACTTTCGAAATCCTCAATATCGGAACTTACATTCTCTCAAATAATGGATTTCGATTCAATAATAAACCAATTAAGGATAACAGTAGTAGGAATTCTAGTATATACCCAGACGACACTATTAGACATAATATCAAAGTTATTGTGCACTAGATGGCATTGACTACTCAATTGTTAAAAGTTCCTCACGTTTACTTGACTGCAGACTTCGAACATAAAGAATGTATTTTTCAAAAATTATATCTTACTAGCTTTTCCCCGCGGCTTCGCTAGCAGAAATTAATATTGTTTTTCCATAAAACCTTTTAACTCCCAATTCTCCCTTACGTTTAAATTTTATGTAACGTCGCCATCTTGGATTTCAAATACAAACGTAGCAACAGCATTTCATCCTTAAGGGTCGATTTTTAAAAATTGCCAAAACACGTATTTGCTTATTTTCAACAATGAGCAACCTTCGAGTAAATCCGAGTTCAAATAAAATATACCCCATGGAAACGTTGCAAGCTCTTTTCATTTGATTAATAATATAAAACAGTATATATACCAAGTTTCAAGTAAATTCAACCACAAATAAAGTATGTCCCAAACAAAAATTGCAACACCTTTTTACCAGCCCCCCCTTGGAGGTTGAATTTTTTAAAATGTCGACATAGGTCTTTCAGAAATTAAATGAGAGACCATTAAGACCAAGTTTCAAGTAAATCTGACCACAAATAATATATGTTCCATTTAAACATTGCAACTCCTCTTCACCACTCATCCCTCCCAACAGAGATTGAATTTTTGCTATTCCATTTTTAACAAATGAATGGCTAGATTGATGTTTTGACTGATAAAGGGTGGGTGTTAATAAGGTATATTTTCCCCTGAAGAATTTTTGGTTTTTATTCATGTATATATTTACTAAGGGTAATTGTAATTAAGATAAAAGCCAAATAAAGTCAAATACTTTAATATGTATGTGACAAGGAATAATCGTTTTTTAAGGTAAGCAAGTTAACAAAGCAAATTATATTATCATTAATTAGTTATAAAAATAGTAAGAATGATTAATCTGAGTTTTCGCTATTATTATCATCAGACCACTGTGACATAGCGGCGTCGAAGATGTAGTCACTGTAATTGACCATTTGACATTTTTTTTCTTTCAAGTACCTGTTGTGTCTTAAATACCAGAGAACTGCAGCTACATGTGCACAACAGCCCACGACTCGTGTACGTACTTTACACTGGCAGTACCATCCAGAAACTGATGGTGAAAGACAATTAATTTATTTAATTCATGCATTAGGTATATTTTTTTGAAGATGAATGTCGCCATTGTAATTGAGCACGGATTACATCATTTCTTTCCTTGTGAACATACAGCTCATACAGCCCTAAATCATTAAACTGCTGTACCACTAAAATACTCAATTTTAAACTATAAATAAAAACGAAGATTTTTTTTTAGTGATAAATTTTTCGGTTTGCTGTCAGTTGCGTTTATTTATACCAGGTTTTATGTCATGTTCCACGGGAACGGGATAAAAAAGAAGTATCCTATGTCCGTCTCCTGGTTCTAAGCTACCTCCCAACAAATTTTTAGCCAAATCGGTTCAGCCGTTCTTGAGTTATAAATAGTGTAACTAATACGACTTTCTTTTACATATATATAGATTTCCATTATAACCAGTAGGAAATAGTTTTCAATAGGTTGACATCTAAGACCATTACCTACTACCTACTGACGCAGCTTCAAAGAGTCGTGGTTTACGTTCTAGACTTTAATAAAAAATAATGAAGGCAATTTATCAAGGATATTGACTTGTTAAACATCAGGTAATACCAAAAACTTCACCTACCCAGTATAAAAATCAATATAGTATGACGAAATTAAATATTTATCGGACTTACCTTCAAAGGTACCTTTCGTTTTAAATTGAACCGTAAGGAATATTGAAAATATTTCAGAATTAGGATTGATTCATAAATTATTGAAACTTTAAACCAAAAAGACGTCTCAACCGATTCTCAGGAAAGGAAGACGAACGCCCACGCATAAAACATTTGAATAATTTTCCAATTTAGACAGAGACGAATATTGAAAAACTTGAATCACTTGCTACAGTTGCAAAGTCAATTTTATATTATTCTTTCTTATATCGATACATATACATATATATATATAATTTCTATATACTCTTCTTTAGTTCTCGAATGATTTTCGGTTTAGAATATATCAATACTATATGTAATATGTATGCCGGAAGAAGATATACCGATTGAGAATAACTTTTGTGCAAGGATGCAATTCAACTTTCCATACAAATCATTTTCAATATTTTCAATCGGTAGGTATAGAAAAATGTTCACAACTCTCCTGAAGTTTATGTAAGATAAGGCCAATTGAACATGGACGGAAAAGACAGTCATTATAGCCTAAAGCAGTAGCTACTTAAACTCTTTTTAACAAAATCTTGCTTAATTTCATGTAGGTAGTAATCTTTTGCTTATTTGGTTATTTGTACTTTTTATCTATTATATATAACTAGTTCTTCCCCCTTATCAGTGAACTCGAAAATGTTAGCACCATTGCTTCGAGTGGTCGAAATTCACTTTTGTGAACAATTTGTTTAATCACTTTCTTTGTGTTAAAAATTGTTTGAAAAATTAAATTTAAAGGAATTATTTGTAGATGGGTATGCTACACGTCGTACACTTCAGCATAAGAGATTGCTGATACCAACTTTCATTTACGTAATATTACTTTGCCCTGTGCTGATAATTTATTTTATATATAATATTAGGTACATAGCATGATAGATACTTGAAACCATTCTAATTTAACTTAAGCCTATAGTGCGTAGCCACGTTCTTCAACCATCTTATAATCTACTCTTTAATGTATATATTGCTTATGCAACCAAATATGCATGTCAATTCGAATTCTTTGCAATTGCGTAACTCGAATACGCCAAGATTATCGTATTTTAATTAAAAATTGTGATTAAATGATAGAATCGCGGGCATCGAAAGTAGAATATCCTGCTAGTTCCATTTTTTACTACTTAAATAGTTACAAAATACTTAATTATGGGAGGAGATAGATCTCAACGATTTGATTACAAGACAAAAACGCGTTCTTTCTGGTTTCATTCGTTAATATCTTTTAAACCGCTCGATAAAGTCGGATGAAATTTTACAAAACCGTAGTTATTAAACCTTTATGGCATTATACGTATAAACTTTTTATGATCGTGAAAACTACAGATTAGAAAGATAAAAAGAGAACTGCATGCCTAACTTCAAACAGTTGGAACATAAACAGGATATTCACTGGCAAAAGCTGAAACCATTTTTAGTTACCTACATTTTGGGAATAGTTGCTCGAATAAAGTAGTCAGTGCAAAAACTTTGATGTCCCATTCTGATGGAAGTTGTGCAAAGTTGAAGAAGACCCAAAAAGATATTTCCAAAGTTGAGTCAAATATCAGATGAAGGTCACAAACTATTTAGAAATAATAACCGAGCGGCATGGCCTAGAGGTTTAGACCATTGCTTAGCATTCGGGAGGACGCCGGTTCGATTCCGGGTCCGTCTGCCTTGGTCCATGTTTTTCTGTGGTTTCCTTGGATCACTTAGGCAAATGCTGAGGCAGTAATATTCCACAGATAATCTTTCATTCTCTTCTGTCTTCATTTCGTCCGTCTCATCTTTCTCACCCGAACCACCACCCACCCATTCCCACGATTCCTGAAAGCAGGCTGAAGAGGGCCTTCCGCCCTACCTTCCGGCATAGTCCGGAGGGACTGCCCGCCCACCAGCATTACTGGCTGGTGGGAATGAAACACCCAAAAGTTTTTTTTTTTTTTTAGAAATAACTCATAGATTATTACCGCACAAGCAGAAATAAAAGTATTTCTAACATACCAAATATCGTATTGCGTTGATCATATCTAACATTTTTGTAATCTTGTACTTCAGAAAACGAACGTTAAATTATATATTATTCATTGAATGCTGTTCAAAGGTGGACTTTCCTCTGGCGTGCTGATGTAAACCAACGTGTGCGAAATTGCGATCCATGCCTGACGTTTTAACAGTCTGTATTAACAGAACTTAATATTTCAAGTTATATTATTTACCGTTGTACTAAAATAGATCAGGGTGTTCTGCATTTTCAAGTCGTTGTGTTCGTATTGATGCTTACGGTTGGTCCCCAAAAACATAAAATATTTTCAGGTGGATTATCTGAAACAGAAGCTAGCATAACCTCAAAAATCTAAACTTCACATTCAACGATAACTGCAGATGATTACAAAAAAGCTCACTACCTAAACATACCAAAAAAATAAAAAGTTTGAATTTTTGCTTTCTACTTTGTCATGTATTATAAACAGGATTTTTTCTGCTTTTCCTTGATGAAATAAGGACATTTGAGCAGTGAAAGTTCAGTTCTTCCTTCTTCTTGTACGTTCAGTTGTGGAAGATGCTCTCAGGGCTTATTGCATATGGTCGCAGTTCTTTACTTAGCAATCTAACAGAGAGCCAATTTTGAAAAAATAAGCATTACTATAATGCAAAGTCCTTCGAAATAGGGTAGATGATATTAATCAGTATTTCTTTTGAGCTATTCCAAAATAATATTTGCAAAAGTGGAATCATCAATAATTCAATGATTTAAAGACAAATGTAACTCATTCGCGAAACCCTGGTGACTTTTCTTCCATTTTAGGAGGTATTATAAAACCTCAAACCAAAGCAGTTAGGCCAGCCAAATGCTAAGCCATGATCTAGCCATGCACCAAACCGCGTTGTTTGATTTTCCCAACTCAAGTTTTTATTTTCTTTTAAACTTAATCCAACTATCGCATATTTCTCTGATGTACTTGTCTGTGTATGTAATGTGCGAGTCGATAACGAGATTACTTTTTCTTGAAAAGCCCCGTTCGACGTTCGCTAAAGCCAAAGCGGCCTTAAATTTGTTTGCATTAAACTGACGTTTCACAAGACAGTCTTTCACAAAGTTTATCCCAGACTTTGCGATGACAAAAAAGCGATAAATTAATTGTTTAGGCTCAATTTGGTTCTAGTACTTTTTATAGTGTAAACCTGTAGACGAATGAAATTTTTCTAGAAGGAGATGACGACGCTTTTCTACCGTATTTTATACAGGTAGCGACAGTAAAATTTACGGGAAATTTTCATTCTTTTCATAAAATAAACATGCTTTTTATAAGTTGGGTGCTTTCCGGCTCCGGAAATAGTAAATCGTTTTACTGAAGTATTTATTCAACAAACTCCTTGTATGGAAAAGAAATCGATTAAGAACGTCGGCGTGTAAAAGCTTAAGCGGTCTGACTGGCCATGTTCTGGAATTCTAGGGGTGCTATTTTTAAGGGGAAAGCGAAGCTCGCGTAGAATATAAGTTGAATTCTTCACGAAATTATTTGTCCTGGTTTGATGGCCGAAGTCTTAAGCCTCACAGCTGTGGTAGGTATTTTCAGAACTTAATGCATGTGGTCGCATTTCTTCACCTAGTACTCAGGCAGAGAGCCAATGTTGAAAGAGGAAAAATCTCGTACGAGATGACACATCTTTGAGGACTCGGCATTGAAATAATTTTTTTTCATTCAGATGACATTGCTTCTCATTTCAGTTCTACAAGTAAGTGGTTATAAGGAAAAGACACTTTGCATAGTATTATAAAGAGGAGAAACTCTTTAAAAGAAGTATCTCTTTATTACACAATCCCACAAAAAAGGCCTTGGGGTTTACACCATGTATACTGCAAGTTTTTGGGCTCGCTCAATCCAATTTAACCCTAGCACGTCAAGGTTTGGATATAACCTCAAAAAAGACTCCAAAATCCAGTAAAACTATTGACCATGATAAACTCAAACGATTTTAAACCTAAAATCCGTAACCAATTAATTCTTCCACTAAATGTATAACATAATAATCCCTTCAAAACCCTAACCGTAAAACCTTATGACCCCGTAACCCTCTATCCTCGTAATCAAAATATTGAAACAGTATTCCTTAGTCTCACATCATGAAACTATTTGTGAAGTATATTTCACAAAATTAAAGCTACCTCTTTGGGGGGTACATTCGGTAATGCTAATACTGATGGTGCTACAAATATTACCTATACAGGGTTATATAAAAAAAAACAGAGTTCAATATCTTTGGATTCATGAGGATATTCTGTTTTAATTTTGTGAAATCTACGCCACGAGTAGTTTCACAATGGATCGATATAGAGTTACGGGATGATGAAGTTTTAGACTGAAGGGTTTAAAGGATTATTAAGTTACATATTTAGTGGTACAGTTGACTGGTTATGGGCTTTAGGCTTAAAATCGCTTAGGGTTATCATGACAACAGTTTTAGTGGATTTTGGAGTGTTTTCTGAGGTTATGTCCAAACCCTGACGTACTGGGGTTAAATTTACCGCGCATTTGGATTCAGCGACCCCATAAACATGCAACATCTTTACTACATAGTCAAACCCCCAGGTCGATTCTTTTAATGGTTTTAGTGAATTTTGAATGTCCACACGCTGACGTACTGGGATTATATTGACCTCGTATTTAGATTCAGGGACTCCAAAAACACACAGAATACATAGTTAGACCTCAATGCCGAAATTGTTTTTGTTTGGATGTGTTAATATTTATTATCTTTCTGTACTATTTAAAGAACAAAGCTGTCCTTTTTTATTAGCAAGCAAGGTGCCTATATGAGAAATACTTTTTACCATCATGTACTGAGCTTGTTTATAGCTCTTCGTTATTTATTTCAGGCGAGATCGTATTTTTAAGTGACTTTTTATTCCTTTGTTCCTTTCTTGACGAGCAGATTTACGAACCAGTTTTATCTTTTTCGTGTCTTCTTTTCAGAAACATTCATTCGATCATGTTGGGATTAACTTGATAAATGTTTTATTAGGAAATGAGGGATCAACAGAACGACCGATAAAGAAACGCAGCCAGCAGTTTTGTGAATTATATTCTTTCGATTTTTAAAACCTCCGTCGATATTTCAGTTTTATACTAATGTAACTATGGTCAGTACAGTACGGTACTTGATAAGAACAGTAAGCAAAGGATAACATCACAATAAAACCAATGGGAAACTCCGGTATAGTCAAATAAATGAATAAGAAAGACTAGACTTGCCGCAAGACGAGATAATATGTTGTTTTCCATCTTGATACAAAAAAATAATAAAAATTAGAGTTTTGTTCTTGTAATAGTCTTATAGCCATACGCTGTCGTAATATTGTCTTAATTCCTTCAAGTCAGGCTTTAGCAAATCTTGATATTGATTTTGAAAATCTAAAGTATTAAGATTTAGACATCGAATACTAAAATATTAACAAAAACGTTCCAATAGGATTAACTGTTGTCTATTTAAGAAATCTATAAAATATTATTTCAAAGATTTTTTAATACGCAAGTATCCTGGGAAATGTATACATTTCCTAGGAATTATATGATGTTCGGATATTGTACTAGGAAATGTATAAAACTAATGTTTTCTGTGAATAAAATCATATTATTCTAACATCTAACATTTCCATAACCAAACAATGACGTCACCAATGGATATAGGTACATCCTCAAACAGCCTACCGTATTATTGCCTCTTTAGTATTACCTGTAATATATTTCCCATTGTTATTGAGGAAATGTATAGATTTCCTAGGAAATATGTTTAATATAATTTATTTCACACATTTTCGGGCGATTTTAGGAATTATATAGATTTCCTAGGAATTGTATACAATGACGGATTTCACACATTTCCGTTAACATCTACATTTTCATTGCACCATCGTTGCTTTGTTCTGTTTTTGCAGGGTCAAAAGTCCTAACTTGAAAACAAGATACAGATACTCAAGATCTTATAAGCAAGTAGCCTTAAAGCCTTAACAAGATAAATTATTCGATTTGGTAATCTTGATATATCTCGTATGAGTATTTTACCCTTCACATTGCCTTGGTTTTTAAAATAAAATCGATATTTTATTGTCTAAATTGATTTCAATTGTTCTTAAAACTAGAGATCTAAACTTACAACCGTGTTTCTAATATATTGTAGCGAGCACGAGTGTGTGAACGGCTTATCGATTCGCCGACTAGCCGCGGGCGCCTTTCTTCATGTGCGCCGTATTTGTAAATGTGTGTGTCGTACCTGCGTTCTGGGAAAGCAGTTAAACAGGTCAAAGAAACAATAAACAATCCGGATGTTTCCAGAAGGCTCCCGAAAGTAAACAAAAGGGTATTTGAAGGAAAGGGAGAGAAATAAATTGACCGTTGCAGAAGTGAATCCAGAAATAAATTGACAGTGATAACAGTGAAATAAATAACGCAGTGAATAGTGATATATCAACAGTAGTGTAAATAAATAGAATAATTCATTAGCTAAGTTTGGTAATAGTTTAATAGTGTTTTTAAGTTCTTTAGTAATTAGTGTAAATAAATAGTTTTTGTCGTTATCAGTCTTAGAAGTTAATTTTGTTAAACCCAATAATATTACAATATTCCAATCAAAAAATTAATGATTTGTTACATTACTAAACCAAAGTGAATCTAAATTAATTGGTTAGAGAAGCTGTAGAAGCTTGTTAGATAAATGACAGTCACTATAAAACATTTTAATAACGTTTTCCTTAAGTATATAGCATTTCTACAGAAACTAAACAGATTTTAGATAATAATTCTAAAAGCAAAAGAATTAGAGTATCTAAAACTTCAAAGCTTTCATCTAGCAGGAATTCGCCCATATTCATTGTAGTGTGGTGTGTTAATGAGAACACAATTCTAGACCATTTTCCTCATTTAACAAACTCTATCTCGTCTATTAACAGAGATAGGCATGTTAACCCACGTCCGGTGGAACATCCGGTATATAATGAGAGATATTTAACTTCGATAAGGGATATTGAGCTGTTTAAGATTCACGATGTAATTAATTCTGTGTAATGTACCTTTATTTTAAGTTGCCTTTAATAGCACTCAATCCTATGAATGTAAGAAACAAATGAACAGAAGAGTCTGCTTTTTATGATGTACTTTATTAACCTCAGAACGCAATGAACCATTTCTAGTTTATTACTAAGTAGGAAAATGTGGTCTTTTTTGAGAGTATTCAGCCGAAGTGCAACGTTCGTTCTGAAACGTTCCACTCTCTAACGAAGATAGTACATTTTCATAATGAACTTTTCTTTTGCTTCGACTTTTAGACGATCGAAAGTGCATTTTTAGGGAACCCTAACTCGTTCCAATATCAAATGCAATTTGGAAATTGGCTTGGGCATCAAAACGGTTCGAGGGCTTACACCCAATTTCAACTTGAACTGAATAGCAGCTCATAGAGGCGAATTGGAATAAACTCTCAGTTTCAGCTTCATAAATTTTAATTTCAGAAAATTCCTTGAGTTTTAACGAACTTCTATTCTTTTATACGTATAGAATATATTTTCTGATTATAGGTAGGTAATAAAATGTGAAATGCCTTTCGTTAAAGTCGAATAAAAAGGTCCTTCCTGGAAATATGTTAAAATTATATTGCTGTTGAAACTTTTCAATTCAAACGTTGTCCTTAGAGCATTGAAGATGACCCACGCACTAGACGGCCGTCGGCTTTGACAATTGAAAAAAATATTATGATTTGATAATACGAGACCGCAGATTAAAAATAAAAAAGATAGCTGAGATTATAGGTATACGAGGGTGGATTGATAAGTTTCCGGCCTGACCAAGAAAAACAAGGTTTTTAAAAATTTTTTTTTTTTATTTCTCAACATAATCTCCTCCAAGGCTGATACATTTCTCATAGCGGTGTTCCAGTCTATTAATNAAGGATGGTACTATAGAATGTCACCTCAAGGTAGGCCTAGTGGCGTCATCTCTTGGTTAGGCCGGAAACTTATCAATCCACCCTCGTATCTTATGAGCGTACTAAAAATATTATTCATACTGAATTAGGGTTACTGCGAAATTGGCAAACGATTTTTGTTTGGAGTTGTTTGAAGCCGATCCACAAGACTTTTTAAAGAGATTTGTTACTACTCATGAAACTTGAGTTCCTCATTTTACCCCTGAGTCAAAACAACAACCAGAACAATGGAGTTCATTACCTCCAAAGAAAGTCATAGTGATTTTGTCCGTTAACAAGGTGATAACAACAGATTCCTACGACTGGAAAGGAATCATTACGATCGATTACCTACCGAAACTCCATGTATACTTCGTTTACTTTCTGTAGCGATGTGACCTTTAGTTTGACCGGCGCAAAGTAGAAAAGAACTGCACTAGGCCAGAAAAGGAAGGAGACAACTCTTGGCCAAACTCTTAACCGGTGAGAAGCGTATAATCCGTACAGTACTGCACGGAAAAAATGACCATTTTATCCACTACGATTGCATTAATCAAATGTGCTATTATTGGTAACATTTACTACTTAAAATCTTAAATCAACGAGATGTTTATTTATATTTGAAGACATATTAAGGGTTTAACGCTTGTTTTCGACTCGCAATACTATTCATGATTGAACAAAACTTTTGGCAGGTACTGTATGAAAAAGTATGTTTAATGAACAAGAGTCGAGAGTATAATGAGCTTTTTTCTCCCTACCTACCATTTTGCCAACGCGTATCCAAAACATTGGAAGGGGTACATCGCTATAGAAAGTAAATGAGGTATATTATTGCATGCTTTTGCGTCGGTTACGTGATAAAGTTAAAAAAAACTCGTAGAAATATTAACCAGAAAAAATTTGTTTCATCAAGGTAACATGCATCCTGTGAAACGATGATTGAAATTCATAATTGTAGATTCGAATTAGTTCCACACTCCCTTTATTTGCCTGATCTGACATCATCGGACTTCTACCTCTTCCACAATTTAAAGGAGCATTTAGGACATACATTTTTATCATACGAAGATGTCGAGGCTGCAGTCAAAACTTATTCCGAGTCGGAAATGTTTTGACTGAACCTTATTTTTTCAGAAAAAGTTTTAAACAAAAGTGTGAATGAACTGTTTTTGTTAATTTCAATTGACCGTCTAATAATGTGCAGAAATCGCTGGTAAGTTAAATAAATTCGTAATAATTATATTTGACTGCAACTTGGAGCACAAAAATAAAGGATTTCTTGAAGAGTTTACATCGAAATTACTTCCTCTTACATCGGTCTTTCTGTGCAGCATCTCATCTATAAGTTTAATTAATCCTATCAATAACACCAGCCTGTAACTCAGATTCTGGTTGATATTAATTAGATACGCGATTTAATTGAAATTGATTAGGTATTGCAATTCCTTCCGACACAACTTACGAAAGCTTAATTCCATGGAAAATGACTTCAACTGAGACTGTGCATCTCGGCATGTAAATTATATTGAGAAGCACGGGATTGTCACTGATGAATTTTGCAGAAAGATCAAGGGTCATTTCGTAGAAGAATGCAACATTAGAATTCGTTCCAGTTGACTGCAAATCACATTATTTTGACGCTTGTGGGGCTCCCAACAGATAGTGCTTTTTGAAATGGAATGTAGAAAATAAATTATCAAGTAACATTAAGTTTTCTGTCAGCAACTTATCGAAACTATCACATGTGGTCGCACCGTGTGTTAAAACATTCAGATAATTAAGTATTAAATTTGTACTAGGTTACGTGTTCGCTCTTTGGAAATTCAATTCTGCATACTGAGGTACAGGCCTGACGCTGGAAGCTGGCGGAAATTTTAAAATGGTGTGGATGCCCGGTGGCAAAAGTAGGCAGTTTTAGGTATAACGATTGCAGCCCTCTTTCTTCAGTATTCCTATCAGGGGCGTAGATTAAATATTTAAAAATAGGGATCAGTGAGCAAGTAATAGACATACAAACAGAAGAACTAATTGTTGATGTTGGTGACAGTGATAGAGATTCCCATGATGACAGTGAATGTGAAAAATAACTATAAAACAAAAGCAATAGGTTAATTTTTTCTTTTTGATAAGTCATGTTTTTACATTATTTTCTAGTACGCTACTGTCCTATCTGTATTAATACTATAATTTACGCCTACTGAAAGCTTATTTGTGTATCGGTTCCAAGTGACTTACCCAAATAGGTCATAAATGGGTAAGTACCTGCATACTGCGCAACCGCTCGCCAGCTTCCTTCGTCCGACCTGTACACATTTCTGTTTGACTATTGCCTCCATGACAATTTAAAAAAATTGGACCATCTTCACCTTCTGTACAATACGCATTTTGGACGTGCTATTTATTGAATATGATATTCAACTACCAAAACACACATACATATTTCGACCCTTAACATTATATCTGTGGTCAGAGGTTTGGACCTATGCGTAGCATTCGGAAGGACAGTGGTTCGATCCCTGGCCCGTCTGTCCTAGTCCATGTTTTTTTGTGGTTTCCTTGAATCTCCTATGCGAATGCTGGGATAGTAATACATTCTATTCAATCCCTTCTGTATTAATTTCGTACGTCTCAATCATCTCATACCATAGCAATGAAACCCATAACTTATTTTTTTATGACAACTGTAATATTTCTATTGCTATGTATCGCTATTCTATAGGAAGTCCATCTTCAGAGAGACTTTTTGTCAATGGTAATTGATTTTGAACAAAATTATAATGAAATTATAAGGAAATTAAAAAACCGTTTGTTTACAACAATATATAACGCACTCAGACAATCGAGAGTATTCTTTTTTGTTCCTCCATTTTAAATTAAAAACGTGGATTTTTCTTCGCCTCCTTGTTAATGTCTTTCTTTTTGATAATTTATGTGCTGCTTTTACAACACCTCTTAAGATTTATCTTCGTTAGCTGGTTACGTTTTACGATCTGAAGGCGTAAGTAAGTGCAGAAAGTCCCTTCTTACAATCACTAAATTTGGAAACTTTATCAGAAAGACGTTTTCTACCTTTTTCTCTATCTACTATATACCCATCACAATGAAAAATTTACAAAACACATAAATACTTAGAATTAAGTGTGCTGAAGGAAATTATATTGAAGCCCTATTGTAACAATGTATGTAACATATTTAACCCGTTAAAGTGTTGATTTAATTTAAAAGTTAGATAAATTTTTTTTTAAACTTTTCTTGTTCAATATAGTTCAAAGTGGTCTGTATTCTGTCGAAACTGCCAGACGCGGATCGCGATTTCGATCTTTTTGGATCTCATTAGCGCGTCGCAGGCAGCTTTGACAGAACACAGACCATCTTTTACCTGCTGTCTTAACAGTGCGTTTTAGAAAATACTACAAATGGCGCAGTAAACGCCATCTGTAGCACGTTAGCTTAATCGATTAAGCTAACGTGCCTATCACGTTGAGGTTGACTACGTCGGGATTCGTTTTCAGCAAGTAGATATCCACACAAGTGGACCACAAGTTGGAGCATACGTAATCCTAAAATGTAGCATCGTGATACGGAAGGCGTTTACTGCGCCATTTGTAGTATTTTCTTGTTTAATCAATATAAATACAGCATTTTCATATTTCGGTTAGTGCTCTAAAAAATTTTCGGAATCTCCAATGATCTCCAGAACTTTTTGAAATATCTTTTTCTGCGCTTAATGCTTTGAAATTCATATTTATTTTCTTAAAGTAGATATTTTTATACAAACCTTTGTAACGGATTCGAGGTTCTAATTAATAAACATTAATTAGGTAACTAACTAATTACATTCCTAGTTTTTTCAAGCTTCTATAGGAAGTTTTGTGTTTTTTACATACATGATTTAGTTATTTTATTTTTCTACTTGCTTTATGAAACATGGACAGCGGGCGCGGCAGAAAATAAAAGGTTAGAAGCGCTCGAAATGTGGTGTTACAGGCGAATGATGAGGATACCGTGGATAGAGAAGGTTAGAAATGGAGAGGTATTAGAAAGAGTAGGAGAACAAAGGACTCTATGGAAGTCAATAAGAAATAGGTGAGATAGATTGGTAGGACACCTTCTCAGGCATGAAGGTCTAGTCAGAGACATGTTAGAGACAGAAACAGAAGTTAGGAGAAGTAGAGGTTAAAGTTAAAGATGTGGGCTGTTCTAGTTTTAGGGAAATGCGAAGATTAGCTTAGGATTGGAAAGAATGGAAGTGCGTGTTCAACCAGTCTTGGGACTGACGTCCGTATGATGATAATGACTTGCTTTATTCGTCCTTTAGTCCTTTAACCATTAGTGTACAATATACAACAAGGGTGCTGCATATGGGTCATGGCGTCATGGGATATATCTTGATCTAACAGATCTAACGATCGATCGGGGTTAATGGTCGAAGGTTGTAACGCCTCTTAGTAAAGTTAAATGAACATATAAAGGATAAATGTTCGATTATTGAATAATATCGATGCGCAGAGTATAACTCTGTGATTTGGGTTCGTGTTATCTAATTAGTTTGATTAATGGAAATTCCTAAACAAAAAAGATAATTTCCTGTCAAAATGGCGTATCTAGCACCTAAAACGAATGCTGGTATTACGGCCTTTGAAATTTTAACACCGAATTGCACTTATATCCACTTTATCGACCTACTTTTCGCCATAAATGAATTGTGAAATAATGAAATTCCTTGTCAATTTTCGTAAAAAGCGATTTATTAATGAATAATTACAGAACAGGTCATTAGTCTGCTTATAAACTTAAAAAATAACTTTTCAGTATTGAATTTGATCCTAAGATAATTTTGGACGGAGACTGGTCCGGAGATGCTCTCAGTTAGGTAATCGCTTCAAAAAAGTCGATCCTTGTTATAGCTAGTTTCATCGCTTTGATAATTTGAACAGCAACGTTTAGTTTAGGACGCTCGGAAGCCTTTTGTGTAAAACCCAGGTACCGTTACCTTTACCATCTGGTTATTTCCCAGTAAAAGGGAATGTTGGCATGAAAATGATCCTTTAACTGTTTGAAATTATTTTGCTCTAACAGTTTCACATCATGCCTATTAGGAACATAATTTTATTTTATTTTACGAATGTTTGGTTTTTCCATTAGTAACCATAAACAGTGATATTGTTTTTTGTTTGATATTTTCACACTCAACTTATTTTTGTATTTTGTGGTAATAGCAGCAGCTTCGGCAATCGAATAGTAGGTACTAATTACGGAGTGCAGACTACTAGGTACTAATACCGTGCAATCGACCTGTCTATGTGCCAGCTGCTGCGAAGGTCACGAATAAGTATGAGTGTTTCGTCACCTGACGCTTGCTACAACAAAGGACGTTAAGATAACTCGGTGCCAAACTGGCGACTGTTCTCAATCATTAACGGCTCGTTAACTATAGTAAATTCATTAAATAACAGACAGTAATAAATCAAATTGTGCTAGAACGTTGGGGAGAGCGTAAGGCGAAGAGATGTAAAAATCAGTAGTGGTTCGTTAAACGTAGCACCCAAAAAATAAGAAAATAAAAAAAATTCTTTTATAAATGTAGTAGGATTCTATTTGAAGTGCGTTTGTAATTAATTAATTAAAAGTTGACATGCAATTTACTAAAAATTAATACTTTGGATTATTATTTCTTAAATGCTGTTACAAGAACTACTATGAGGTCTTCTTACATTTACAATAACAACAACACATTCTTTACTTATCTTACGTATAATACGTTGACTTGTGGAGCATCAGCAAATAGTAATTTACACGCCACTGTGTGATTAAAGCTTGTGAATAAAATTACTAATTGTGTAGCAGGCTCTGTTGCCAACTTTTATAGGAGATTTATCCGAATAGCTTCGTTTGTATTGTCAATTCATGGTCCTTTCCAAGTAATATTACCTTAGAAATACCAAATCAATCTTACATCTGACAACGTTATGCTGTTTGGATTCATTTACACCCCAGTAGTTACTACAAACTGTTGTCAGTATTAAGCGGCACTAGTTTAATGATAACTACCTGCATACGAATACATGTAGTATGACTTAAACAATTTGTAGTAATAACAATCTGATACTATTTATTTATTACTATAGGTTACTTTTTGTGCAAACTTTTTACATCCGATAAAAGTATATTTAAGGATGTTTGGGAGGTACAATCGGAGACAAGAGTACATAAAATTAGAAATTCGTGATTAATTAGATTTTGCAGCATATCATGAGGTAAATAAATACTATCTATACTAAAAAGAAAAGTATATGGTTTGAACTTTAAAATTGCCTTTATTTCAGGCAATTATAAATATTATCATTATATTATCAAGTAAAAACGAGATATTCAGCTAATTTTTCATTTTTTTCCTCGATAACCATTTAGTTAATTTGAATAACCTTACGCTAAAGTGATTCCCCATAGTTCAAGTTACTTATTATAAAAGTTTGAAATTTCTGGTAGCTTTTTTATAATGAGCAAAAATAATTTTAATATGTTCGGTTAACGAATCTCCATAAAATGACGTGTAAAATTACAATTTTTTAAAATTTCAATAACTTTTTAACGGTTTAGTGAATCGATTTGTAATTTTTACAGGAATTGTAGAATTGAATGAGGAACGTTCTTCCAAATTTTTATTTGTCTCGTAGCATTTTGACATACCTCCTTAAGACCTTTCTTGCTTATCATTCTTCTAGTTTATTTCACTTCATTTTCCAATATCGGTATTAGCACTGTTTCACAACGTAATTATGTCAGGGCTTTTTATTCTTCCCAATTAATATTCAGCTGCTGAGGGCTTAGTCGACCATGCCGGTTTGAAAAATTCTATTTTGCAATTACCGTTGCTTTTCGATTCATTATTGATTCAAAACACGGGGCAGAAGGTGGCACAAAAAATAAAAAAAAAGGTCACACTTTCTGCGGGCTTCCCGTTGATTACCGATCCCAAGTCGATACCCGTCATCTACGTAATACCTAACACTTATAAAAACATTTACTTATGTTTCAAACGAAAGACTCTGTGTCAAAGCTGTGAAATGTTTTCCTTTCTAAGAAAGGTAATTGAGATGAAAAACAAAGGCCAATAAAACCAATTCTTCTTTTGTTATTATTACGGATGCCTTTCAGAGTTATCCTCCACGGGTAATTACCTAGTACAGAACACCATTAGTTTCTGTATTTATTGTCACCAAAGAAAATTAATCAAGTAAGTAGTAAAACGTGTAACGAAACTCACAATCTCTTTTCGGTTAAAGAAAAATTAGCTGTCATGTTCTTTTCTTCTTTTATCAATCATGAAGTATGTATTTTGTTACGAGTTTGACTTTTAATCCCAATCTCTTTTTTCTTATTTCCCTTTCAACCTTAGTTATTTAAAATTCATTCATAAAATGTACAATACTATAAATACAAACCAATCAAAAGAAAAAAGCGAATTTAGTTCGTAGAAGCGTTTTCATTTTCATTTGAAGTCTCGACATTCGTGTAGTTGATTTTCTTTGGTGAAATACGAAAAAGAAAAATGAATCAATAAAATTCGCAATTATTATTTCGTGGAGTTTTCGGCGATTTTATATAGTATTAAAAAGCTTCTGAACCATTTCAGTTAATATTATTATTATTAGATTTTATACATTTCGGGACAGAAGTTCAATAAATGTTAAAAATTATTTTCACCAATAAACTAAATTTTTACAATATATTGGTAATAATCTATAGTTAGTTTCGATGATACTTGTGTACTTTAGGTGTACGTATCGTTGTTATTGCTACGAGGGTGGATTGATAAGTTTCCGGCCTAACCAAGAGATGACGCCACTAGGCCTACCTTGAGGTGACATTCTATAGTACCATCCTTGGATAGCTTGTAGCTATAGTTTCAGCCCGATCTCCTTGCTAGTGTAGGTTTGACAGCACGCTGAACAAGACGCCTCTGTGGTTTTCGTAAAAATGGAAAAGCAGGAAAATCGTGCTGTCATCAAATACTTTTATTTGAAGGGGTTAACGCCGAAGGAAATTAAAAAAGAGATGGACTCAACACTGGGGACATCCTCCCCGTCATATTCAACCGTTAAGCAGTGGGTTTCCGAGTTTAAAAAGGGTCGTGTGAGCACCTCTGATGGGCCTCGCTCAGGACGCCCCGTTGAGGTCACAACTCCAGATATGATCGAAAAAATTCATCAAATAGTGCTGGGAGACCGCAGATTGAAAGTGCGTGAGATAGCTGAGACCTGTAAGATGTCATATGAACGTGTGCAACATATTTTGCACCAACATTTGCATATGGAAAAGCTCTGTGCAAGATGGGTGCCGCGTTTGCTAACAGTCGACCAAAAATTGATTCGAAAAAACATTTCTACCGCAAATTTGTCATTGTATAAGCGTAATCCAAGCGAATTTTTGCGTCGATTCGTAACCGTTGACGAAACGTGGGTCCACCACTACACTCCTGAAACCAAAGAACAGTCTAAACAGTGGATTGGACCAGGGGAACCAACTCCAAAGAAGGCAAAAACAATTTTTTCGGCGAACAAGGTTATGGCTACTGTTTTTTGGGATGCAAGAGGTATTATATACATTGATTACCTTGCAAAGGGTAATACTATCACTGGTCAATACTACGCAGACTTATTGCAACGTTTGAGCCACGAGGTGAAAATTAAACGACCTCATCTGGCGAAGAAAAAAATCTTGTTTCATCACGATAACGCACCAGCGCACACGTCAATCGTTGCGACGGCTAAAATCAACGATCTAAAGTTTGAATTGATGCCGCACCCTCCTTACTCTCCAGACCTAGCCCCGAGTGACTATTTTCTGTTCCCTAATCTCAAAAAATGGCTTGGCGGTAAGAGATTTGCGGACAATGAAGAAGTAATCGAAGCTGTAAATGGTTATTTTGAGGAGCTTGACGAATCAGTCTATAGAGATGGCATTAATAGACTGGAACACCGCTATGAGAAATGTATCAGCCTTGGAGGAGATTATGTTGAGAAATAAAAAAAAAAAATTTTTAAAAACCTTGTTTTTCTTGGTCAGGCCGGAAACTTATCAATCCACCCTCGTATAGTAGAGTACTAGTGCGTAAAAACAATGGAGCGGGTTCGATTCCCGGCGAGGACATGATAGCAGCAACAGTTTTTCGGCATTAATTTCACATTAATGTTTAATATTGAACAAAATATTCTGAAATACTAATTTTAAAGTTTCTTTTTCTTAAATATTACTATTGTATATAATACTTTATATCAATTACGTCGACCAATTGATTTATTCCACTAAAAGATGAGTTTTTTTGTTGAAACGTTCCAGTAAAAATTATTAAACAAAAACACGAGTCACGAATTGCGTTTTGAAATTTGAAATGGTTTTTATAATACGAAACAGCTCGTTAAAGTTGTCATTTAAATTTTATTTTTCGCCGCAACCGTGACAACGCAAGCGGTCATTACCACATCCGCCATCCGCCCTTCAAAGCGTCGCAACACAATTTTAAAATAGGGGCTGAAGTTGAAAGGCGACCCATTTAAATTCATTACAATTCTGTTCGCATTTCAACTATGTGAGAATTAATGACCATAAGCGGCATGTAATAATTCTATGGACAAAAATTACAAAGTTAGCTGTTTAAGTATGTTCTAACTATAGAAGAACAAAATAGTGATTTCGACTTTTTTGGAAGTAACATTGCATTATTTTAAGATCATTAGGAGAGTTGTCAACTCTCATAGGTTAGAGTACAAGTGCGTAAAGTCATCGATTCCGATAAAATTTGTTTTATATAGGGTTGTTCGGAAAGTCATTTCGTTCTTTCCCGACAGAGGATTTAATTGTATTCTTTTGCACCCAAGTTCACATTTAAGCCGTATAATTTTTATATGCTTTGAGAGCTCATATAGCAAGGCTTGTGTGTGAAAAATTCCAATTAATTCTACGCAGTAGTTTTTGGTTGGTGCCCTTTTAAATATGGAGAGCGATAAGCAGCATTTTCGACATATCTTACTGTTTTACTACAGAAAGGGTAAAAATGCTGTTCAAGCCAGAAAGAAATTGACTGATGTGTATGGAGAAGGTGTGTTGACAGTACGCCAGTGCCAGAACTGGTTCGCTAAATTTCGATCCGGCAATTTTGATGTCGAAGATGCACCACGTTCGGGAAGGCCGGTTGAAGCTGATAAAGACGCGATAAAGGCATTAGTTGATGTGAACCGGCGAATAACAACACGTGAGATCGGATTGAGGTTAAATTTATCAAATTCAACAGTTTATGACCACTTGAAAGGCCTGGGATTATCCTCGAAGCTCGATGTATGGGTTCCCCATGTTCTCACAGAGAGAAATCTGTGTCGCCGCATTGACGTCTGCGATTCGCTTCTCAAACGTCACGAAAATGATCCGTTTTTGAAGCGCATCATCACTGGGGACGAAAAATGGGTTGTATACAACAACGTCAAACGCAAGAGGTCATGGAGCAAAAAAGATGAACCGGCTCAAACCATTTCCAAAGCCGATATTCACCAAAAAAAGGTGATGCTGTCTGTTTGGTGGGATTTTAAAGGAATCGTTTTTTTTTAGCTTTTACCGGATAACACAACGATTAATTCGGAAGTCTACTGTCATCAGCTGGACAAACTGAATGATGCACTTCAACAGAAAAGGTCAGAACTAATCAACAGGAAAGGTGTAGTGTTTCACCAAGACAACGCGAGACCTCACACAAGTTTGGTCACTCGCCAAAAGCTTTTACAGCTTGAATGGGATACAATGCTACACCCACCATATTCTCCAGACCTGGCACCATCGGATTATTATTTGTTCCGGTCACTCCAAAATTTTATGAGCGTGGAATTATGCTACTACCAGAAAGATGGCAAAAGGTGTTGGACCAGAACGGTCAATATATAATTTAATAAAGTATTTGTTTATTATACGAAAACTGTCTTTCATTTCCACAAAAAAAAAACGAAATGACTTTCCGAACAACCCTATATTTTGTGTGTGCTGAGTCTACGTACATAAAGTGAAACATCTGAAACATACGATCGCAGAAAGACAAAAGGATTCAAATAAAGCCAAGACAAAATAACAAATACGATAACATTTGTTTACACTATTTGTCCCAAGAATTTGTCTCGACTCAAGATAAAGAAAATAAATGTTGGGTTGTCTCGAACAAATTTTAGAAACGAATTACTCTTTGTCATTCAAAGGCCTTTAAAGAAGCGGTAAAAGAGATCTCGAGGACACGAAATGCACAAAGCGTAATAATTAAAGCATTCGTATCATAATTGTACCGTTTAAGTTTCAAGAAGAATATGGCTCTCAAGAAATATATTATATACAATTTATACGAACGTTCAGAAATTAATTTTTTCTTTTTTAAATGCAGATATCTAACTTCTATTATGCATTAAACTTAAATTAAGTACAGGCCTGACGCTGGAAGTTGGCGGAAATTTTGAAATGGCGTGGATGCGCGGTAGCAAAAGTAGGCAGTTTTAGTTATAACGATTGCAGCCCTCTTTCTTCAGTATTCCTATCAAGGGCGTAGATTAAATATTTAAAAATAGGGATCAGTGAGCAAGTAATAGACAGGCAAACAAAAGAACTAATTGTTGATGTTGGTGACAGTGAAAGAGATTCCCATGATGACAGTGAATGTGAAAACTAACTTTCAAACAAAAGCAATAGGTTTATTTTTTCTTTTTGGTAAGTTATGTTTCTACATTATTTTCTAGTACGCTACTGTCCTATCTGTATTAATACTATAATTTACGGCTACTGAAAGCTTATTTGTGTATCGGTTCCAAGTGACTTACCCAAATAGGTCATAAATGGGCAAGTACCTGCGTACTGCGCGACCGCTCGCCAGCTTCCTTCGTCCGACCTGTATGTGTAGATGAAATATTTGTAGTTTTATAAAAATGCTGTCAAACCAAATTATAGGTACTATATATATATGAAACATTTTGATATCATTTAATAGTGGTAAATACATCAAATATTAATGGAAAATTCATTTGCCATATATACCAACTATAAATTACTTCAAGTTGATGAAGAAAAATTTGTTGCTGTTGTCATATCCTTGCCGGGAATCGAACCCAGAATCTTTGGCTTTACGCGCCAGTGCTCTTACCACTAAGGTACGAGTGATGACAACAGCGCGTAAAGCCAAAAGTCCTGGGTTCGATTCCCGGCGAGGGTGTGACAACAGCAACAAATTTTTCCTCATTAACTTGAGGTAATTTACAGTTGGCATAAACAGAAAATGGATTTTCGCATTAATACTTGGTAGATTATAAGTAGTTACGGATCTATGTATTGGAATAAGGTTTTAAATATTAAATCGTCGATTTGATAGTAACTACCGGAAAAATTCTGTAATCTGACATTCTGTATTTAATTAAAGTTTAAATGACAAACATTGGAAGGTAATTTATTATATTTTAGTTCGATTATATTAATGAGAAAGACAGAGACAACATTCATGCAAGTTAAGAGTTTAACCCAGGTCAATATTCATCCATTACGAATCTATTTCAACGTGATTTTGGTATATTGATTACCCATGATTTATAAGGGATTCGTTTTTCACTGAATACACATTTTTTGCTGTCTGTAATATCTAGACTACAAAAATATATCAGACAAAATAAATCGCTTTCAAGAAGTTTAAATTGCACCAAATAAAACGTTATTTCGTTTCGTTTAAACTCCAATGAAAGTGAAATCAGGCAAGCTTACATACAATAAATGAGAACCGCTTGTGGCCGTTTTGGGAGATATCACGAATTTTATTTATAACGTACATTATTCTCACCACAATATTGTACGTAGAAAGTTAATCCAAAAGGCGTTGAAATGATTAAAAACTGCAAAAAGTGATTTAGTTGACATTTACTTACTCTCAGGTATCCTCAAACTTTTTTCTAACTATTACTGGATAATATCTGTTCTAGGAAAGTGACACAATTTACGTTTTCATCCAAAAAAGATATAATAAACCGTAAGGACTCAAGATAAATGACTTCATAAAATAATAATGGTCGCTTTCTGAAGTAAATTTGTTTTCTAGACAAGGGGGACAAATAAATGGGAACACTCCTCCCTTCTGTAGCCCATGGCGATGAAAATTTAAATACAGTTTTCTTAGTAAACAAAATTTATATAATGCACAATGAAGTTCAACTATTAGAAGTTGCTTTTTTAAAAATCTAAAATCTATAATGTATGCATTTCCTAGGAATTACTTATATGAAATTCCGATATTGTACTAGGAAATAGTGTCCGACCGACAGTTCGGTTTCGGTTTCGGTCGAGTTTCGGCAAAAAAACGAGTTTCGGTTTAGTTTCGGTTTCGGCGGCAAACCTGCTGAAACTACGACCGAAACCGAAACTGCGTTCGGGAGTTCTCGCGCTCTGCTCGGTCATGTTCGGCGCTTTAAATTCCATCCAAGCGAAGTAGATTAGTAGAAATTTCGCCATAACATGAGATTGTTTAACTATGAATACTAATAAGAAATAACGATTACAGGTACCTACTTGAAATTATTAGTAGTCGTCGCCTTTTGCAATATTATGATCACGATTAGTTTATAATTTAGTCGTTTACCTTTTGTTTCTGTTGAAGTTTAGTGTCATTCAACATGACGAATTAAGTTTGGAAGAAGTTAATTTGTTCTTAATTAAGATAAAAGTGATTTATTTTGTTTTGTTTATTACTTAAATATTAAGTTCCTATACCTATTGTGATATTAGGTAACAATAACAAAAGTAATTTTATGTTTAATATTATATAAAAAAAAGCATGAATAATCTTCAAAAGAAAAATGAGTCTAGTCTACTATACTTACTCAAATAAACATCTCACCTATTTTAAGTATTTTTAAGGCGCAATTAAAGTATTTCCTTAAATGAAGGGTTGTTATGTTGATTTTGATTTGATTATCAATAAGTGAAAATGTCAAAGACTGCAGAGCTATGTGATTTAAAGATAAAAAAATAAAACTGACTGATTATAATAACGTTTTCTTTATTTTTCTCTCAAAACATGATACTTATAAGGAAGTTTCGGTTTCGGTTTCGGTTTCGGCCGAAACTGAGACCGTTGCCGAAATTCGGTTACGGTTTCGGTCGGACACCATTAGGACACATCTAACGTATCAGCCCCGACATCCGGCGTACAGGGGCATTAAAGAAATTCCTGTCTGTCATAAATCTCCCTAACCAAACAATGACGTCACCAGTGGATGCAGATACATCTGCAAACAGCCTGCCATATTATTGCCTATTTAGTATTGTCTGTAACACATTTCCGATTGCTACTTAGGAAATGTATAGATTTCCTAGGAAATGTGTCTAATATAATTTATTTCACACATTTCCGAGCAATTTTAGGAATTACATGCATTTCCTAGGAATTGTATACAATGAGAAATTTCATACGTTTCAGGTAACTCATCATATACCTATTGCGAATATGTATCTATATGTATAGGCACATCAATAGCAGTAATAAAAAATCAGTTATTTTAGAATCATTCATACTTTTTCAATTTGCGTCAGAGACCATACGAATGGGATCGATCTATATCTTTTATGGAAACGTTTTAGGATTATTCTTTCCTTCCAGGACGACTATAACGTGTCGTAATTCATTTAAATGGTACAATTTACAAACAGAACCGCGCCAGTCATAAAGGCGATTAAGTTGCCCTTATGGATAAAATTAATTACGTATTTCCTTTCGAACGGTGTCGTTTATGGCACGAAATTAATTATTGGGAAGGTAGTTAAGGAGTCAAGAGAGAAAGACAATTTTTAGTACTCAGTACTGGCGTAATTGTACAACATCGTGTGCGTGCGTGCCATGTTACTGTGTTGTGCTATGCTGGACCCAGTGAATTATTACGAAAGCAAATGTTGAAAATAAAGGTAATAAATTGAACGTTAAAAAAATTACCTATTTTTTTATTTGGAAAAAGCAAGGAGTTATGCAGTCGAAAACAAAATAGAACAAAAATTANGGCGAGCTGGGCAACCGCCCGGAGCTTCACTCTTGCAGGGGCCTCGCGTTTTCCAATTAGAAAATTTTTAGGTACTAATGGTACTTATAGTACTAATATTTGTTTGAATTTCTAAAACTTAATAAAGCTGCAAGCATCTCTTAACAAACTGATAAAGATATATCCAAAAAATTAAAAATAGTTTGGAGCCGAGCCTTTTCGCTAAAAAAAATGTGTTTAAGTACATATAAGATAAAATTGTTATAGCTTATTAAATAATTCAGGATGGAAAAAGAAAAGTTGGGTAGCTTTTAATAGTAAGAAATCACTTTTTTGTGTTCGCGATCGATTAATTTGAAAATTTAAAAAAAATTTTGAAAGTGGCGCTGCATGAGTGTGTAACATGAACTGTGGAGAAAAAAAGTTAGAAGAATTTGAGATGAAGGATGCTAAAAATAATCTCGATAGGAAAGGTTAGATGTGAAGTTGTATTAGAAAGAGTAGGAGAACAGAGGGCGCTACGGAAGCCTACACGAAATAGGGGAGATAGGTTGATAGAATACCTTCTTAAACGTAATTCGGGTTTAAAGGCTGTCGTCAGTTGGAGGTTCTTTCATCTCATCACTCATCCACACCCAAGTATCGGAAATGGGAGGACCTCTGAAGAATTCGCCACTCGTACTAGCGAAACGTTAAGTTCCTTCAACCGACGACGACCTTTAGACTCGAATCAATCGTACTGACCACAAAAGCCTTTGCTAATTAGAGGCATATTATCGTAGTTAAAGGGCAAGACAAAGAAGTTATTGGTGGTCAGTATTCTGGCAAAACTGTCAGGCGCGGATCTTGATATTAATCTTGCTAAGTCTCATCATCAGTCTCTACTTGCTACCTTGATACAGAGTTTTATGAATCCTACAAACGGCGTGGTAAACGCCATCTGTAGTACAATGCTACATTTAGTAGAATTGATGGATTAGATGGATATGTAAATGTATTATTGTACTACAGATGGCGTTTACCGCGCCACGCCGTTTATATAATTACATGCGCTCAACGTCCGTCGAATGGTGTGACGGAACTTCTATCTCATACTAAAAGAACTATAACTTCAATAAATTAATAAGTAAAGTAAGTGTTAAAGACTCAAATGACATCTAAACAAAATTGAATATCATTTAAAATTGATCATAATTCTTTCTCTACATGACTCTTTCTTGTTTTATTATTTATTTTCGAACCTGGTACAATGGAAAAGTTTTAAGAACCGATTGACTGTTTAAATTATAATGTTGTTCATTAATATTCTATGCATTTGCAAAAAGGTAATGAGTTGCCATCATAACATGTATAGGTTTGCAATTACATAAATTACAATAACTGAATGGCATAAACCACGTTCATTTCATGTCCAATAATACATGTAACAGGTGCCTGCTATTAACTTACAGACTGGCCATTTATACGTCGGTAAAATTATCCTGGAATAAGAAATATATTATTGTTATTATTTTATAGTATAAGTAAGAAGATAACGATCAGTAAAACGTTCCATGTTAATAAACATTTTTGCGACATAAATGTATCATAAAAGTAAAGTAGAAAATGGAGACCGTCGTAAAAGGATAAATAAACTAAAAGAAGGGACTCATCCAAGCCTAGTGGTGCAGACGTTGGAATTCTTTTGATTAATGGGGTGGACCCACATGCTCCTTTTGTCTTCCTTCTTCGGCCAAAAAATAATGTGGCCAGTCTTCTTCATCAGAACTGCTGATTTTAGGTATAGTGAACCTATTACGGTTACATGTACCTAAACTAAAATAATAATAAAAATATATTTCGTAGAAAACGACGGCGTCACCGTCAGGAGTTAGGGAAGACGCTGGTTGAGGACACTGGTTAGATTCCGTCTCCTTTTCCGTGATAATTTAAATTTGGTAGAAGTAAATTAGAACTATTCTGGTAAACAATTTTTACAAGATTGAAGGAAATGATAGAAAAACTGTAGAAGTATTTATTAAAGAAGTGGGTTGGAACTAAATAGTGAAAAATTAAAAATTATTGAAGTTGGTGTGCAGATGAAGACGGGGAAGCGAAAAATCAAAATAGTATGGAAGGGGGTAGGAGAAAATAATCCTTTAATTTGTTGGCAAACTGTCGACATTTAGCCCATACCTACATAACAGTTCCAATTTGTCTCTAAGGAATGATCTTTCACTTAGTTTTTGTATTACCGGGAATGTATGAAATCTAGGAATTGTATACAATTCCGAAGCTATTTAGGAACTGTATAAAATATTGTTTCAAAGATTTTTTAATACACACGTATCCTGGGAAATATATACATTTCCTAGGAATTGTGTGAAATTTTGATATTTTACTAGGAAATGTGTAAAACTAATACTTTCTGTGAATAAAATATTCTAGCATATCAGACAGGCCTCTAGCGGGCAGGGCCATTAAATAAACTCCAATCTGTCATAAATCTACCTAAACAAGTTTATCTGATATGTATTGTATTCACAGAAAGCAGGGGCGGGGCCTTTGGGGGTGGCGAGCTGGGCAACCGCCCGGAGCTTCACTCTTGCAGGGGCCTCGCGTTTTCCAATTAGAAAATTTTTAGGTACTAATGGTACTTATAGTACTAATATTTGTTTGAATTTCTAAAACTTAATAAAGCTGCAAGCATCATTTCTTAATCCCTGATTCTTTTAAATAATAATCTTTGTGTTTATTAGTTCTTGTTAATTTCAAATAAACAATTTTGAAATTCTAATTATCATTAAAACTAATTCCACAAGGACAAGGGCTTCGAAAAACCTACCCGCCAGGAGCCTCCCAGTGGTTAAGGCCGCCCCTGAGAGAAAGCATTAGTTTTATACATTTTCTAGTACAATATCAGAATTTCCTAGGATAAGTATGTACTAAAAAATCTTTGAAACAATATTTTATACATTCCCGGTGACATATTCATATTTTATACGTTTTATCATTCTCACCCCTACCACACCTCCACCTACATATTCCCATGATTCTCATTCTACTGATACTTTTCACATTTAAACACACTGCCAGTAACGTATACAGTATATGGTTTTTTATTTGCTACCTTCACCCTTTCGTACTGCAAATCTTCTTTTCTTGGAACTAGGGAACCGTTTCCATTCTCGGCTTTGTGTCAATACCAATTAATCGCTGGTAATAGCCGTCATTTTGATAATTGCACTTCTAGGTATGTGCGCAGACACGTACACATTCACACACAATACGATAAACACGCATACACAGGCACCTACTAATTAAGTTCCGAAGAAAGTTGCTTTTATCATTTGTAAATACATGTCGCGTCGCGTTTAGTCGCCTGTAACTCTCCAATAAGCCTACTGCTTAACACGTATCAATAATTCGGCGCCGGGGGTGGTTTTTACTGTATGACAATTATTGACGATATCTTGTTGTATGATGCAGAGGCCCCAGATTGCTTTTTTATTTTTTTTACGCAAGAACGCAAGTAAGTTTTTGTAATATATTCCATCTTTGTCATCATTGTTTGATGTTACAATTTAATTTATTTTCTTGGTTGTGAAAATGGGATTTTTTTAGTGAATCAAGCGTTTACTTAATGCCTGCCAATGAAAGGTAATAATTGGAGAGTTTTAACAACTTCTACCCTAACATAAACGAATATTTCTTATTATCAAGATATTGAAAACTATATCAAACGACTTTATAAATTAGTTTTACTAATTAATTATAATATTTTTGCCATAAAATGATTATTATATTTGGGTCATTCCATGATAATGTGAAGCTTTTTTTCTTTGTTTTTAAGATGAAGATAATTAGGTGGTCTCGTCAACAATATTTTACGATAGGATATTTTTATAAATAAAGACATTCAATTGTCTGAAAAAAGTCTGGAAAATATAACTCTCTTAGATTTTCCACGACTTTGGATTCTTTTAATGAAACTAAATTTTCTTTAAGTATAATAAAAATATAAAAGTAAATAATATGATGGAAAGTTGATTGATATGAAAACTCCTCGATCCTAAAGCGCGATATTTAAAACGATATAAAATTAATCGAAAATGTCTAAGGGGATATTAATGTACTTATTGCTACAACAATCTCATCAGACGCTCCATTTCGAAAGATAAAGTATTAGACTGATTTTTCTTCTTTATATTAAACTGAATAGCAATTACAGTGTAGAAGAAGCTTTTTATCTTAATATATTCTTATCAAAATGCATAATTAGTAACAATTGTTTTGTGGAACTATAACATATTTTATTTAATAATGATATTAAATTAATTAACAAATAGACAGGGACATTTTACGTTCGAATTAAACAGGACAACATGGTAATCCTTCCTGTTTATCGCTTTATTATTACA
>NW_020438922.1:73503-89681 GCF_000699045.2 Agrilus planipennis
CTTGCATTATTAACCATTTTTTTTGGAGGTTTTTTAATTGTTATCATATAAACATGAAGAATATTCAAGACCAAAATTGGTATATGCTATGAATTTATTTTAAAAACAAAGTTACGTATTTCAGTTTGTTTGAAATATTATATTTTTAACAATATAATTTTGAATTTGATAAAATCTAATATTTAATTTGATAATTAATTTTGGTTTTAAAATTGTATACAATAATCGTGGTTGAAATCGGAATTATTTTGAAATAAGATTATTCATTTATTAATACACTCACTTTCAGAATAGAGTTTATTTATTATATAGATTAAAATCTTCTTTTTTAAGAACTGACTGGCAACATTTAAAAACCTTGATTATAAGACTTTTAGAAGTTTGCCCTTATGAAAGAAGCTGAGTATTGATTAAGTTTGGTCTCTCCCGAAAAAGGCAATGGCACCAGAGTCAGGACAATGATTCCGGTAGAAGCCTTTAGACTATCCATATTTTCTTACACATTTTTTGGTCATTTTAATGGATTCTTTTAGGGACTCAGTTCCTATTTGTTTTGTATTAAAGGATCAGCTACACTATTGTGCTCTTCAAAGATACATCTCTATATATGTATATATGAAACGCTACTTTTTATATTTAAGACATTTTTCTCATTAATGTGTTGTAGATTTAAGAAAATATTTTATTACAATTTGTTACACTTTTAGTTCTCGGATACTAAATGTTTCCAAAATTTATTACAAGAACAAAGAAAAAATTCTTCTACCGACAATTATCTGTTGCAATAAAACGAAGAGATAGTAAAACAAGTTCAATATTAATTAATTTTACTTATTAGTTTTTGATATCCTGACCGCTAAAAAATAATTTACCAACACAAGAATCTGTACGAGTGCGAAACGTGGATAGTGGGCGCGGCGGAAAAGAAAAGGTTAGAAGCGTTCGAAATGTGGTGTTACAGGCTAATGATGAGGATACCGTCGATAGAGAAGGTTAGAAATGAAGAGGTATTAGAAAGAATAGAAGAACAGGAGACTCTATGGAAGTCAATAAGAAATAGGTGAGATAGGTTAGTCAGGCATGAAGGTCTAGTCAGAGACATATTAGAGGCAGAAACGGGAGTTAGGAGAAGTAGACGTAGACCTAGATTAGATTACTGTTCGCAAATAGTTTAGGATGTGGGTTGTTCTAAGGAAAATGCGAAGATTAGCTCAGGATAGGGAAGACTGGAGTTGCGTGTCCAACCAGTCTTAGGACTGACGACCTTATGATGATGAACACAAGAATCTTTTTTACTCAGTGGAAGAAAGCGAGGAAAACACGATAAAAATAAAACAACCACCGTGGGGATTACTACAGTTCTTTTTTGATGATATAACATTTATAACTGTTGTTTTTAATCATAAAAAAATATTTTACAAGAAGCTGGAATATGGTGTCCCATGTGGCGCCCTATTAAGTCAGGGAGGCTTGATACAGAATACATCATCTGCTTCAGTTTGGATCCGCTTTTGGCAAGAAAACGTTTTAAAAACAATGCACGGTTATCCTAATTTATATTGGATCAATCTTTATATACTTATAATGTCTATCTAATCCTATCTATCGAATGATATAACCGTAAAAGTAAAACATATCGCTAAAGTCTAAGAACAATTTATTTATAAAACATCTCCAGCATATTGATTTATTCAGATGTATAACAATAATTTATGCTTTATTTCCGTGCATGCGTAAGTCTATGTATGTATTAAGGGATAAGAAAACAGCCAACCACAATTTAAGCATTTATCTGCTCATAAACGGTCATAAATCATTTGCGTAGCCACTGACATCGTTTGATATATCTGCCTTTTTACTCTGTCTTCAAAAAGGGCCCTTACAGTCAAACCTACACATGTTACTAAATCTTTTCTTCGTTATCACAAAATGGTATGTGCGAATCTCTACTTTCAAGATGTTAGCGCTATTAACCCGAGGTGTCAAGCAAAAAAAAGGGTTATAAGATAGAGGAAGTGAAAAGGTTATGAATTTATCATTATGTACCTAAAAGCGTGGCGAATTTTTGTTATTTGTTTATTTTTTTTTGAATACAATAAATATAAATAAAAATAGTAAATCGACCATTGTTCGATTTCTATGATGTACTTGCTTACATTTCAATGCCTCCTACGTATATTGTTCATATTTGGAGTACCTATTCTAATGCCCTGGTCGCACTAAGGGGCAATCGTGGAAGCTACACCACAGTGTGTATGATACACTTGCACTTAAAGTATGTGCGACAAAATATTTGTATGGGCGCATACTCGAGATCTCTTAGTGCTCTGTCGCACTAAAAGGCAATGGTGAATGGTACGCATATAGAGAGTCTATGTACGCAGAACAACATACAACACACACTTCGACTTAAGGAATGTGAAACAAAGTACTCAGATGGATGCATGCTTGAGAAATTCTAGTGCTTAGATCGCACTAAGGGGCAATAGTGAATGGTACGCATATTGAGAGACTATGTGCACAGCATAACGTGCGACACACATTTCGACTTAAGGCATGTGAAACAAAGTACTTAGAAGGGTGCATGCTCGGGGTATTCTAGTATTCTGATCGCACTAAAGGGCAATAGTGAATGGTACGCATATTGAGAGGTTATCTGCACATCACAGCATGTTAAACATACTTTAACTTAAGGCATGTGTGACAAACTTGCATGGGCGCACGCTGCGGCTGTTCGCACTAAGGGGCAACAGTAAATAGTACGCACAATGATAACTAAGGGGCAATGGTGATAGTGCACACATAGAGACGTTTTTTGCTCACCACAGTTTGCTTAATGCAAATGTGGCAAAATATTTAGATGGGCCCACGTCCGGGGCATTTTAATGTCCTGATATCACTAAGGGGCAATTGTGGAAGGTACATACGTACCTTATACGGGCCTATATATGCCATATAGCTTAAAGTACATATATGTTAAAAAATATTTAGATGGGTGCACGCTCGGGGGTATTCTGGTGACCTGATCGCACCATGGGACAGTAATAAACGGTACGCACACTAGACAAGCGGCACAGCATACTAATAGGTCAATTGAAAAGTCCCCGGCCTGACACATAGATAGCGGCACCAGAACTAAATCCATATGATTTTCAGTTAGTCCTAACCTTCAAAAGACGCGTCTATAAATTTGACGGCTGTCGGATCATTAGTTTGTGAATTATAGCATTTTTAGTGAAGCAACTTTTGTTATTGTGAAAAAAATGGATAAAAAAGAATTTCGCGTGTTGATAAAATATTGCTTTTAGAAGGGAAAAAATACAGTTGAAGCAAAAACTTGGCTTGATAACGAATTTCCGGACACTGCCTCAGGAAAATCAGCCATCAAGGATTGGTATGCTATGTATAGACGTGGTGAAATGAGCACCGAAGATGGTGAACGCAGTGGACGCCCAAAAGAGGCTGTTACGGACGAAAACATTAAAAAAATCCACAAAATGATTTTGAATGACCGTAAATTGAAATTGAATGAAATAGCAGACACTACAGATATCAACGGAACGTATACATCACATCATTCACGAATATTTGGGTATGAGAAAGCTCTGTGCAAAGTGGATGCCGCGCGAGCTCACTTTTGACCAAAAACAACGACGAGTTGATGATTCAGAGCAGTGTTTGAAGATGATCACGCGTAATAAACCCGAGTTTTTGCGTCGATATGTGACAATGGATGAAACATGGCTCCATCATTTCACTCCGAAGTCCAATCGACAGTCATCGGAGTGGACTGCACACGATGAACCCGCTCCAAAGCGTGCAAAAACGCAACAGTCGGCTGGCAAGGTTATGGCGTCTGTATTTTGGGATGCGCGTGGAATAATTTTCATTGACTACCTTGAAAAAGGAAGGACCATCAACAGCGACTATTAATAGCGTTATTGGACCGTTTGAAGGACGAAATCGCCGAGAAACGACCGCATTTGCAGAAAAAGAAAGTCCTGCTTCACCAAGACAATGCACCGTCTCACAAGTCAGTGAAAACGATGGCAAAAATTCATGAATTGGGCTTCGAATTGCTTCCGCATCCACCGTATTCTCCAGATCTGGCCCCCAGCGACTACTTCCTGTTCTCAGATCTCAAAAGAATGCTCGTTGGGAAAAAATTTTCGTCGAATGAAGAGGTGATCGCCGAAACTGAGGCCTATTTTGAAGCAAAGACAAATCGTACTACAAAAATGGTATCGAAAAGTTGGAGGATCGCTATAATCAGTGTATCACCCTTGAAGGGAATTATGTTGAATAAAAAAAACGAATTTTGCAAAAAAAATGTGTTTTACTATTTTAGGCCGGGGACTTTTCAATTGACCTGTTATTTTGAGTTCTTTCCATTGTCCAATTCAGAGCGTCATAAACCTTTTAGTAAAAAACTAGCAAATTTTAAACTTCTTATGGTAGAAACTTACTATTTTTTTATACATCTGGTTTTCCGAAAAGCTATATCATCTTTTCTTCTCAAACTTCCAAAGTAAAATAGCAAAAACATTGTGTATCTACTAAAAAGCTTGAATTTAATTTAGTCCACCGGCATGAGTGAGTAACGTCCCATAAAAGCAACTTACGAACAGATAATTGAATATTCCTGTTTCCCATCTTCAACAACTTTTTGAATTTAAAATAATAGATTTTAGTGACGCGATAGATCGTCATAATAATAGTGGTTTAGGTGAGTAAAAATTGGGTGAAGAAAGGGTATAATTAAAATGAACACTAAACAGTTTATCTAATTTACCTTTTGTTTTTTTTTTTGTAACGGCCCACAAATTATTTGATGCGAAAAAAAATGTACCCTCGTTTTACGGTCCATTTTAGCATGCACAACCGTGCTCACCGTTTCCTCTTAACACCTTTCACAACGCCTCTTATCCTTCTGCGAATGACGAAGGATAAAAAAGGGATCCTTCTAATATGTTTTTTCCCCTAAAAGGTCGACATAATGGGCAAATACTTGCGCTACTTTCCACATGTTTTCCCAAACGATAGACATTTACTTTATAGACTTTTTCCGATGTAACGTCAACTTACAATAGAATATGGACTCATACCTATCACTCTAACATATTTTATCTTCATTACTGTCTAATAGCCATCGATCGATTTATTATCGACATTCCATTACCCTGTTGAACTCGAATTTTGTAGGAGTATATATACGTAATTTTGATCGAAAGAAAAATCAGACGCCAAAGAGTAGAAAAGCAACCTTCTAAAAAGAATAAAACTAAGCAAAGCAATTTATTTTAAGGAAAATTTAGTACTAAACGGTAAGGGCAAAGTTGCCTATTTTTGAATAATGTGACATAAGGTGAAACTACTTTGGACCGAAACAACGTTTAACGATGGTACAAAATGTCCCCAGAGGACCGAGAAGAACGACGAAGAGCGTTCCGGACGTCCAAGCACGACAACACCAGGCGAAAACATTAATGAAGTGAAGAAAATAGTATTAGCTAATCGTCAATCGTCAAACCACCGTTAGAGATGTTGCTGAGGACCTGAACATATTCGTACCATAATTGCTCAATTTCGACCAATAACAGCATCGCATTAGCATTGTTAAAGAACTGTTGGACTCTGTCCGCGACGATCCAAATTTGCTCCAGAGGGTCATAACTGGAGACGAATCATAGGTTTATGGTTATGACGTGGAAACCAAAGCTGAATCATCCCAATGGAAGCTGCCGTACGAGCCAAGATCGAAAATAGCGCCCCAAGTTAGGTCGAATGTGAAGGTTTTGTTTACAGTTTTCTTCGATTGCAGGGACGTGATGCATCATGAGTTCTTGCCACAGGGTACAGCGGTCAATAAGGAATATTACCTGCTGGTTATTCGCAATTTAGGCGAAGCAATCTGTCAGAAATTCCCGCATTTGTGGAAGAACAAACATTGACTTTTGCACCCTGCTCACACATCGTTGCTTGTGGGCAAAAACAATGCACTAAATGATACCGCAACCACCATATTCCCCAGATCTGGTCTCCCTATGACTTTTTCTTGTTCTCGAAACTGAAGAGGCCCATGATTGAGGAGATAAAGATGGCATCGAAGGTGGAGCTCAACAAAATAACTTTTTTGAAGTGCTTCGAGGATTGGAAAAAAACATTGGCACAAGTATATAATATCTGGTGGGGATTACTTTGAAGGGGACAAAATAGCTATTCATGAATAAATAAATAATTTTTGAAAAAACACAATATTCGAGATACTTTTTGAAGAGACCTCGTATTAGTACCTGCCCTTTGAATCCAATAGGACAAACAACATAATATGTACCAGGCAAAAGAACATTACGGTAATGAGAAAAAGAAGTTTTTGTGGAATGGGTAGATACTCAGATTGGGTATCGTAATTGAAGTGTTGCAGTTGGGGTGCTAAGGGTTGCATCAGCGTTAATTATGTAAACTGAAATCTTGATTACATGGTTCAAACGTTTTAAAATGAAAGATGGTTTGTCCTGGTGCATAATATTGAATGCCTATCCGCATTGGCTTCACTTGCTTTCACACTAGCACACCTTCTATAGGTAGATATGTAGAATGGTCATATTTTAGGGGTAAATGGACATAACAGGTCAATTGAAAAGTCCCCGGCCTAAAATAGTAAAACACATTTTTTTTGCAAAATTCGTTTTTTTTATTCAACATAATTCCCTTCAAGGGTGATACACTGATTATAGCGATCCTCCAACTTTTCGATACCATTTTTGTAGTACGATTTGTCCTTTGCTTCAAAATAGGCCTCAGTTTCGGCGATCACCTCTTCATTCGACGAAAATTTTTTCCCAACGAGCATTCTTTTGAGATCTGAGAACAGGAAGTAGTCGCTGGGGGCCAGATCTGGAGAATACGGTGGATGCGGAAGCAATTCGAAGCCCAATTCATGAATTTTTGCCATCGTTTTCACTGACTTGTGAGACGGTGCATTGTCTTGGTGAAGCAGGACTTTCTTTTTCTGCAAATGCGGTCGTTTCTCGGCGATTTCGTCCTTCAAACGGTCCAATAACGCTATTAATAGTCGCTGTTGATGGTCCTTCCTTTTTCAAGGTAGTCAATGAAAATTATTCCACGCGCATCCCAAAATACAGACGCCATAACCTTGCCAGCCGACTGTTGCGTTTTTGCACGCTTTGGAGCGGGTTCATCGTGTGCAGTCCACTCCGATGACTGTCGATTGGACTTCGGAGTGAAATGATGGAGCCATGTTTCATCCATTGTCACATATCGACGCAAAAACTCGGGTTTATTACGCGTGATCATCTTCAAACACTGCTCTGAATCATCAACTCGTCGTTGTTTTTGGTCAAAAGTGAGCTCGCGCGGCACCCACTTTGCACAGAGCTTTCTCATACCCAAATATTCGTGAATGATGTGATGTATACGTTCCGTTGATATCTGTAGTGTCTGCTATTTCATTCAATTTCAATTTACGGTCATTCAAAATCATTTTGTGGATTTTTTTAATGTTTTCGTCCGTAACAGCCTCTTTTGGGCGTCCACTGCGTTCACCATCTTCGGTGCTCATTTCACCACGTCTATACATAGCATACCAATCCTTGATGGCTGATTTTCCTGAGGCAGTGTCCGGAAATTCGTTATCAAGCCAAGTTTTTGCTTCAACTGTATTTTTTCCCTTCAAAAAGCAATATTTTATCAACACGCGAAATTCTTTTTTATCCATTTTTTTCACAATAACAAAAGTTGCTTCACTAAAAATGCTATAATTCACAAACTAATGATCCGACAGCCGTCAAATTTATAGACGCGTCTTTTGAAGGTTAGGACTAACTGAAAATAATATGGATTTAGTTCTGGTGCCGCCATCCATGTGTCAGGCCGAGGACTTTTCAATTGACCCTAGTACATAAGTGGTAACTCCTTGGGCTTTTCTTTTACAAATACCTAAATGTAACGAGACCCTAAAACGTAGTCTCTCCAGAACTTCTACGTTAATCTACTGTCATGCCTAAAAGACTCCCTCTTGTTACTTCTGCTCGTTATTTTACACGAAAATATTAAACATTAATTTAATCTTTATACTTGGAAAGTCACATCGTCTCATATGTATCTCGTTGTAACGATTTTTCTGTAACTTTACTTAAAAAAAAGGTTGGAATTCTACGCTTTTAGAATGTAGACGGCGCGACGTAGGTTGTTATTAAAATACACTTTTAAATTATCGTAAAAAAATCACATTCCATTTTTACAATTTAATTGCAATGTCTTTCTGAAGGACGAACAAAAGTCCTTACTTAATTCAAACGGATACGAGAACGCCATTGTTTAAAAACTTCATTTTCGAGCTCCGTCTGGATTATGAATAAGTTTGTTGACTTTAATTTACAAATTTTTAACATTACGAGCTGGAAATAAGCCATGTAAACAGTTGCGGCTTGTACTTCTAGTATTTACTTGGCCAAATCATTTGTAGAGTTAATAAACATAAATTCTACCGTGGGTAGCAATTTTAGATCTACGAAGTAGGTTATACGAAGTCCTGCTCGATACGAATCAAATTATGTGTCTGCACTATTAAATAAATTAAACGTTATAGAAAAGCGAATTACCCTAATTTTTTCCACGGTTTAATTAAAATGGGAACGCGTTTACAATTAAGAGAGAAATGCTTAAACAAAATAATTTTCTTACCTATAGTCGGTACGTTCAAAATTGGCGTAGTCCGCAATAAAACCGTCGCATGTACTTTCTTCTTTGATTATAATCAGGCAGTTTTAAAGCCGACCCTGATCTTTTGCGAACCTAAGGAACCTTTAATCGCTGCACCACTTTTGTTCGGTTATCTCTTTTCACTTTATCTGAGCTAATGGAAGATACGTCCATTATTACTACTGAAAATATCAACGAGATGTTTATTTGTATTTGAAGTCATATTAAAGGCTTTAACGCTTGTTTTCGACTCGCACTTCTATTCATGATTGAACAAAACTTTTGGCAGGTACTGTTTGAAAGACGAATAGACGAACTATTCACACTAGGTATAATTTCCTCGATTTCCTTCAAAACGATGGTAAAAGTCTTACAAGTATAATAAAAAAACAGAACTTAACGAATTAGTATGTTTTAAAATATTTTTCTATGATATTAACCTAAATTTAAGCCCTAATTAAACTAAACAGTTGGTTTGAAACTAAAAAAATAAATCCGAAAACACATAAAGAAACCCAAAATTTAAACATATCTGCAGTGACGGATTCACTGCGATTAATTAAAATGTCCAGATGTGAATAATTGAAGATTAGCTACCAGGCATATTAATAAAGGAATAGTAAGTACTCCAGAAAGCAAAAAAATTAAAATTATATTGCTATATTACGTATTATATAACATGTCGCTAACGTAACTTCTTATCTAATCTTTTAAACAAGCTGCTACAGAGCAGGCCAACCAAATGACAAGATGTTTAATTAATACCTGTGGGGAATCATTAATTAAAATTGGAAATATTACCTAGTTACCGTTGTGCCCTGTTACGTGCCTCAAGTTATGTCTCTAAAATGTCTTCACCAAGTTGGAGCACAGTACGAAGACGTCACAGTGTTACCAAGTTAAGTGATTTTCACAAAGAAAATAGTAAAGTAGTGGAAGTCAGAAGAAATTCATTTCAAACGGTAAAGTATATAGTAGATATACTTTTTATTGAATTTACAAGAGTAGTGTGGTTATCGGGCTCCTGGATCATGTCGATGGCCTATTTGTGACCTTTAAAACGTCTTCCAAGGTGATTCTTCAACGGAACAGGTTAGAACACACCCCTTTGGTAACAATAGCAGAAGCTCTTGTTGAAGATTCTCTGGAATTGTAAAATGGAGATGGAGCCTATTTGAATTTGATTTTTCTGTGGTATTTCTGAAAAAAGGGGTCTGCTCTAACTTATTCAGCTATAGAATAACCTAGAAAGACGTTCAAAAGGTCAAAAAGTAGTAGGGTGTTGATGGATGACTCAGGACTCCGACATCCGACCCCCCCCCCACTCAATAGGAAATGTGGTAAAACAATCGGTCAAGCGCGAATTAAAGGGTGCTAAATACCAATGCATTTTGAAGCTGAGGATCATAAAAGAAAACTGTCTGTCGTAATGTAAACCTCCACTGCATTTCTGTTAAATTTCTAATTGAGTTTTTAAATGTTTCATTTTGCTACAAACAGCGTAATGAATGCCATTTGTAGAGTATTGCTACATTTTGTGAGGTTCAAAAATGTTCGTGGTACAACGTAACAAAACAGAACAAGTCCATATATTGGTTGGTATTTAATTGAAACCATCCGTTCGACTGATGAGACCCAAGAAGCTCGAAATAGTGAGTCACTTGATTAAAATCAGTAGAATAACGACCGAGTCAGAGTTTTCCAAATGTGCAATATGAATGTGTTAAGGCCGACCCCTTCTAGCAATTGAAGATTCATGTTAGTCTAAACCATATACCTTATTAAATATTTCTACCAATCTGACAGCCCTAGATGATAAAATATTACGATAGTGTCTAAGAAAATTTCTCTATTCTTTTCAGTTTAGTGAGAACGGGCAATGGTCTGCGATGTGGAGTTATGTAATGGCCGCAGCGAGAGGTGACTCGCGACACCGTCCAGGTTCAATTTTCACGGTGCACTCGGCCAGCGCGGTCCCATCTGGAGGCCCTTGTCGGGATGGCCTTAACTCGTCCTTCTACGGACGAGGAGACAGGCCCGTGCGTCAGGCAACTTATCCACCATATTTTCGAGATTCCTTTAAAGACAATGATATTCTACACGAAAACCAAATTAATAAAGTTAATGCAATTGCGGACGAAGAAGCTGGTACCGGTGCACCAGCAGAAGTGAAAATCGCAAGTCCGTTCCAGTCTCCGAAACACCATCAATGTGACCGAGAAACAACAACCAACCATCAGGTAAATTCAATTTTTTAAAGTCTTCAAGTCAAATGGTCATCCACTTCTATGTTATAATTGCTATGGTACCTATTTTGTAATGAGTTTTCTAATGCCTACGCAGTTACTCATTCAAACCGTGGGTAAACTTAATATCACTACGTTGAAAGTTCATCGAAATTAATATGAGTATTTAGGTATATTCCATCCAAATAAGGAAATTTTACCCAAATGGTACTCTGTATTTTTCATATTTCGTCTATGTTTACAAACAAAAATAAAGAGCATGACCATGACAGCACTCAATTAAACAAACGTATTGTTCAGTTAATATCTTTAATGAAAGAAGTTATTGTATCGGCCGAGCAAGGAGACCAGGTCCGCCCCATTTGTAGCTGACCTTTGATACCACTGGGCCATTGCCATTTACTGAAAATTTTGATGATCAAACGTCTTGCAAGTTTATCGAATCCGACATTTGTCAACTAAAGTGCGGCGGAAATGTAAAATATGGAATTGCGGAAGTTATATTTCTGGAAACTTCCCGTAAGTTTCTGTTGTCGTTTATTTTGTGTTCCTTGCACAACTTATAGCCAACAGCTATTGACTCTCGCTTGCATTACAGGAGCCGCAGGCATGCATTACATCAGCGCCATTATACGTGACAGTATTAAAATTAAAATTTCGCCGATTTTCGTTACTTAAACGCGAGTAGGATTTTTCTGCGTTCTATAACGTGTGAAATAAAATATTAAGCAGACATTAGAATGCCATCCACCACTTCTTATTTTTAAATTCCATTTATGTAGTAATTGCAAGTATTATGATTAACTAATCAACACTTTCTGTTACAAACATTAAATAATAAACCCAGCCCCAATTAAAATAATTTCCACTGCTTTATTGAACTTTAACACTTTCAGAGCAAAAATATTTCAAATATCGTAACTTGAATTTAACTGAATTGGATCATGAACTTTTGAACTATTTCTAAGCTAGAAAATATACTAATTGGATTATAAATCTATTTCTATTCTTTATTTGTTTTTGATTGTTTTTTCTCGTTCATTTAAAATTAATTTTGCTATTTCGGGAAGCTGATAACGCTTCACACAATTTTCCGTCGCGTCTTCCAATTAATTGCAGCAATCCAACTGGAAAGGGATGCATTACTCTCGATTTCCCAGCTCTGAACTTCCCCCCCATCAGCAGCCAAGTCAATGACTTGCCACTTGTCTGATATCCGTTTTATATTATTCATCCTTGACCGGTTTTACTCTGATATTAAATGGTCGATGATCCGATCGTGTGGATAGAAAATCATATGGTGCGTGACCTCACGAGAAGCCATTTCGTTTTACAGTTTACAGTCCATACAACAGATAATTTTAATCTCCTTTCATAATTCAAAATATAATTTCTAGTGTTCTAGTTTCTAGCTTTTCATTACAAAGAAATCTGAGAAATTAGTTTCTTGAACTATAAAGACTGATATGAATTGAATGAGGGGCGCAACTCGAACTCTTCACGTGCTCGCAAAACTATAAAAAGGCTTTTGGATTTTTTATTCCCATCAGCTGCTAATGCTAGAGGGCAGGCAATTCCTTCTGACTACGCCGAAGGATAGTGTGGAAGCTTTTCTTCAGTTTCCTGAATGAGTGGAGAAAGATAAGAAGGACGAAATAAAGAAAGAAAAGAGTGAAAGTGAAAGATTGTCTGTGGAATACTATAACTCCAGCATTTGCCTAAAGTGATCCAAAGAAATTATAGAAAAACTTGGACCAAGACAGATGGACCTGGAGTTGAACCGGTGCCCTGCCGAATGCCATGGGACGAAAGGCCACTGAAAGGGCAATCTAAAGAAGAAATAATAATATTCTCCGCACTATATGGACCACCCTAATCATTGTGTAACAGATTTAGTTTATACTAGTTATCAATTCCTACAATTTTTGAACCTATTAACTTCTTTGACGAATTATATGGAACACCTTGTATATACTAAATGATATAATGAGAGAAATGATAACTTAGTAGTGTGCTCCTTCGGGAATTATTACTGACTTCAGTATTCGGTTAACTACAACAGTTTCGTATGCCAGGACTTCATTTTAGGTAAAAATACAAAGAAAGAGGAACAAATGGAAGACGGATTACGTAGAGACTTGGCGCAGATCCAAAGAGAATTTCTACATTGAAATTTATTTTCAGGTAACACAAAAACGGCAAATATTTATTTTCTTGTGCTATACCACGCATTTCTGGAACACAAATGAAGCGAATGTGTATCTTTTCGTAGAAACAAGCATTTCCCATAATTTTAACTTATCGCGAAGTAGCAGCACCAACAAGAGATTTATATAACGACACATTAAGTTAAAATTCAGAAAAGGTATTATGGTAATACATCTAGTGAACTTTGTTAGTTATGAATCTTAGCATATTTCACTATTTTATCGAATAAATTTATTTCAATATAGGCAGTGGCCTAACTAGCGTAGGTGAGCCCCTTCCCAAGATGTATCCACTAAAGCGATAAATCTTAAACGCATTCCAGCTCGGAATTTCAGCACAAGCGCACCCCCTTTGCCTAAGACTCCCTATTTACGTCAAAAAAAGAGGGACTTTTCAAAAATTGTTGTCTTTAGATTTCCTAAACCCACTAACTGGTTTAGTAGGAGTAGAATATTGTTTTTAAAAAGAATATACTTTCTCGTCGTGATCATTTTTCGCAACTTTACACGATTGTTTTTTCATGTTTCTACGTACGTACCAATTTTTCTTAAACATTTAGAGCGCCTTCATAAATGGCCGAAAGTCACGTGATCTCCGTGTGTATGCACAAAATCAAATATCCCTAGACGATTTCTGACAAACTGCAGTATTAGTGTTTGAAAAATTATAAAAAAATCGCAATTAGTAAGCACATTATGAAATGCTAAAATACCTAAAATGAATAAAATAGGCAGATAGATAAGAATCCGTAGTTTATTATCCTTAATAAACAGCCAAAACCCACAAAGACGACACTGACCAATATTTAACAGACAATAGTATTTTTTGTAACTAACTAGTAACCAGATTCAGAACGTAGCCTATTTGAATTCACCAGTGTTTGAGTTTCGTCCACAAATTCACCATATTGTTTAAGTCAGTAGCATGGCATAGATCTTTTTCGCTTTTTATTGTCATTAGGGCTTCATGTCTCTACCCTTTAATGATGAATCTGGTCAAATCTTACAAACAACTCTCTTAAGTAAACTAATCTTTTTTTCCTTCGAAGCCATCGAAAATCTCGCTGTAAATATTAACTGATAAGGACGAAAAAATTCCCCAATAGCTGTTTTATATTTAGCAGCTACCTTCATGATCCTCACATAAAAGAGCATATATCAAATAATATTTCTAACTGTGTATGAAGCGGTTATGACTCAGCCATATGAGATATGAGCAGGTGGATACAGCAGAGTCAATTTTTCAGTATTTTCACTTGTTATGTTCTTTTTATCTAAAGGATTTGTGAGAATGTTTGAGATTGGATTCAAACGTTCTACAATCATTTTGAGTTTATTTTGCAAAAACATTGTAATTTTATCTTAAATGCTTAAAAATTCTTTTCTATAAAACATATTTACATCAAAGCTCCCTGCATTGGATTCACATCTTGTTCTGAATTAATTTTAACTTTTCTAGCAAAAATTTTGGCACTTTCTATTAAATTTAGAATTACGTCTTCCTCTTGCCTTATTGAAATAAGGGATTCTCTGGCTCTATTAATAACGTATATCCCGTCTACAGTGTTCAAATCCTTCCTTTCCTTTATTGCTTGGTATTTTTGCGTACTAAAACAGAATTACAAATTGTCCCCCCAAATCGTTGATGATATACCACTGTATGCCCGGTATCCCACTTTTGGCTAAGGACCTGGTCGAGGAAATAAATCGGAAATTTTCTTTAAATACTCAATATTTTTTCGATATTAGAAAGAAGAATGGATTAAAATACATTCGAAGATGATTTGAAGGTTACAGAAGATATAGAACACAAAAAAGACGATTACTTAAGTGTAGACAAATAATTCCTTTCAAATTGCTTGTTGGGAGTTCGTAATTTTATCAACTGATTGCATCGTGCATTTGTAAATTTAATGATATTATAGATTATAAATATATCTAGAAGCAACGTGTTCGTTTATTCGTAATACAAACAAATTATGATACAAGTGATAGAGACAAAGCACGCAAACTAACGTGTTTTCTAAACGACTAGAGTTCCGTCTGTGTTTAATTTGAATAGTATCTTAATGCTCATGAACATTCAATAATTGTTAAAGTCAATTTCGTGCCACCCACACTAACCACAAATGAAATAATAATATGACCTTGGTCCTCGCACTTTTATGGCATTTATACGACAATTTTTTTGACACGATATTACGAATTAACAAAAAAAATAAATAAATCGTGTTAAGCTACAATAAAACCCATTCTCCCCCAATTGAAGTCAAGGACACTCATTCATAAATAATTAAAAAGTTATTAAAACAATGGAAAAAAAAAAGACGCAGAACAAAAAACAATTGCAAATTAAACGTTACAAAACTTTTGGGTGTTTTATTTCCACTAGCTACTAATGCTGGTGGACGGGTAGTCCCTCCGGACTATGCCGGAGATTAGGGTAGAATGCCCTCTTCAACCTCATTTTAGGAATTGTTCGTGGAGGTTGGGATAAGATAGATGAACCGGATGAAATGAAGACAGAAGAATTTTACTGCCCCAACATTTCCCTAAGTGATCCAAGGAAGTCACAGAAACACTTGGACCGGGACAGACGGACCCAGAATTGAGCCCGTGTTCTCCCGAATGCAATTGGGAGCATTGGTTTAAACCTCTAGGTTATGCCGCTCGGTAAATTAAACGTTAACATGGGTATGGTTAAAAAAAAACTTTTGGGTGTTTCATTCCCACCAGCTAGTAATGCTGGTGGGCGGGCAGTCCCTCCGGACTATGCCGGAAGGCCCTCTTCAGCCTGCTTTCAGGAATCGTGGGAATGGGTGGGTGGTGGTTCGGGTGAGAATGATGAGACAGACGAAATGAAGATAGAAGAGAATGAAAGATTATCTGTGGAATATTACTGCCTCAGCATTTGCCTAAGGGATCCAAGGAAACCACAGAAAAACTTGGACCAAGGCAGACGGACCCGGAATCGAACCGGCGTCCTCCCGAATGCTAAGCA